>NC_054829.1:118374132-118675456 GCF_018345385.1 Vulpes lagopus | reverse complement strand
CCCACATCATTTCTTATAGTCCCATGCAACATCTTCTTTCCTCTATCCAGGAAAAGGCAGGTAACCATCCAGGATAAGTCATTTATCCACACACGTATTTAATTTCACCTCACATCACAAAACCAAAATATTGGCTTTAGGCCAACTCAGCATTTTCTTATATCTCATTCACAATTTATACGCGTTATCAATTGGCTGCAAAAGTGGTGAGGAAATTATTATGTTTCAATATAAGTCCTGACAAAAGATTTCCAAACATCTGTTGAGAATATAGTTAAATAGCCACCCTTTCACATGACATTTTTTTTTCTTTTCTTTTAATATATTACCTTGGAATGGATGGAATAGTTGATAATTCAGAAATACATATTCTATAGTCAGCCAGAAGACAACAGAACCCTAAAATTTACTAGCTCTGACACCTTACGTAAGCGACTTACCTTTTCCATTCAAGACTTTCCTTCTCTGTGAAATGGGAGGAATAAGTGCACTCATTTTCTAGATTGCCGTGAGGAGTAAATGGGTTAGTTAATGCGAAGCATTTAGACCAGTGCCCAAGACATGACATGACATTCAATACGCAGTAAGTTGCATGAGCTTCTCTCATTTTGAAATAAATTGCTATCAGTATGCTCTTTTGAAAGGAAAGAGATCAGTGTCTAATTCACTAACTGCCACATTTAAGCAGAAACAAAATAGTGAACTAACTCTTGACTAAGCCTCCCTTTAACACAAAAGTTAATTTAATACTGAGTTGAAAGTACACAATACATTTAAGCTCATTGACCGAAATTATACTAAATGGTAAAACATGATGTTGCTGCTAAATGGTATATTAAAGATGATAAAAGGTGATCCTCAAGTTTTACAGCAACATTTTATTAGCTTTGCGGAAAATCCTACTAAGATTAAGCAGAACTGAAAAGTCAAAGAAAGCAACTGCCAGTTGTGAATGTTTTTAAACTCTGCTTTACATAGTGATGTGTGTCACGTATGCATTCATATAGTATCCAAGCTTACTCACCCTTTAGCTTAAAATAGCTATTCAATAAGGATTTATTTTTCTTCAGTTTTTCTGCATGAATAAATACTGGTGAGATTGAGAAAATACTTTTCGAATTAATTCTGCATCATAACACATTGTGCTTAAAAGAGAAAAGCACCAGGCAGTTAATAATGTGAATCCAAAATCAGTGGAGTAAAAAAAGGCAAGAAGTTGATGCATGCAACTGACTGTAGAGACCAGGGTGTCATGGTTGGTTCCCAGAGTTAGATTAAATACAGCACAATGAAAGGTAGAAGTTATAAATTCTTTTCATGCCTTCATAATTTATTATTTATATTTTCCAAATCATTCTATCAGTAAAATGTTTTTGGATACCAGAACAATTATGATTTATGGATGATTTTCTGCTTTCACTTTGTTATCTCCAGAAATCATTAGAGACCAGTTTGTGCCCTTCCTGGCTTAAAAATGATTCCACCATTACACTTTTCAAATATTGTGAGAAGTGCTTGACTAAAACGCATTACTATTCTGAAACACTACTCATGTTTATTTTATAGTATTTTCTTACGCTATTTTGAATGATTTTGTTTCCACTTTATTAACTTTGAAAACAAAGCAAGACAGATTATAAGCATTTTACTCCACAGTTCTCACAAAGAAAAAACACAATCTGGACCTTTTTTATACATAGATTCGTTAATTGGATCTGAAAATGGAAGGATCCTGAATCCATCTCATCCAACCACCTCAATTTACTGATTAACAATTTCCGCTCCATTCTAAACTCATTCCCTGATTCAAAAAGATGGCTCAGAAGCATGCCCTTAGCTATAGGGCCAGCACTGTATCCCCCCCTAGCCTGGTGGGATCTGATTTCTCAAACCATTCCTACCAATTCCAATTCTCCGCAGCTCAATCTTTCTCCTCTATTTTTAGTGCATTCCCAAAGACAAGTCTTGGTTGTGCAACAGAGCAGTACTACACTGTTGACAATTTTAAGCCTATTCCCGTTCTATTTTGATTATATTCAAAATATAATCCTGGAGCTCATCAGGATCCTCCCAACAGAAGCTAGAACAAAAGTCTGAGATGCTTCTGCTCCATCCATTTTCTCAGACTGCACTTATATTTCTCCAGTAATTTATAAGAACATTGTGCAGGCGAAGGGTTTCATGAGCTGGTTTTCCACTTGGCGGCCTTTGACACCTGGAGGGAAGCAGATGAGAGGGCTGGGGCTCCTGGCACATGTAGACTGGTCCCCAGCCTCTTTCTTGCCTGGATAGTGGCAGGACCCCTGTTTTTGTCTGTGGTGTTTGGCTGGCATAGAGTGGCTGTCGTCTAACATTTCTCTCTTGCTAGATTGAGGTCCTTTAGCTAAAGAGAGCAGATGCTGTTGGAGAGGTTACTGGCTGCTGGAATACGTGAGGCAAAAAAGCAAAAAATAAAAATCAAACCAGGGGACTCTCCCCGTGGTATTCTTTGAGTCCAAGTTCCAGTCTGCTACCTTCATTCCACTTTTCATTCTTCTTATGTTTATTTTACATGCATATAAATATAAATATAAGTAATATATAAATATGTAGAATAAATAGAAGAATGAAAGTATATATGCTTATATATTTATATGTATGTAAAATAAGCATAGTATTATATATAACATAATTTTAATTGTATATTTGATTTCTCAATATAATATTTGAATTATTTATTTATATCTAATGCATATAATATATATAACACATATGTATGTATACATATACATATATTATATATATACATACATACATACATATACATATATATGTAATTTTCCAGGTTTTTAAATTATATTTTGTGGGAAAAGAGGGAAAAATACATTCCTATCTCCGTAGAAGTGGAAGTCTTGCCGTGAAATTTGAATTTTTTTTTCCTGGATCTTTCTCTTGGAGATGACAAAAATTTCTCTAATAAATAATGATGTTCCATTTATTTTTGAACAAATGCCATTCAATATGAAATTTTTGAATATTTATAAAAAATACCTCAAAGTAGGAAAAAAAGAGATTATGGGTAAAATAATCAACAAAATGTATTTTATAACTTTTTTATCATTGCATTATACAAATAGGTTTACAACAAAGATAATTCAAAGTCTCCAAGATAAGCAAAATTTGGATACAGTTCTAGTACAATTCACAGATGGATTTCAAATTTCATCTTCTTGGCGAAACTTGTCCCAAGAACTTTTCACCCCTGTCTTCCTCAGTGTTCACACTGAACTTTAAATATGTCTTGAATTGTGGACTGACAGCCTCAAATGTCTTCTGGGGACAAGAGGAAATTGAGTGAAGCAGAAGACAACAAGGAATGGTAGAAACTCTGATGAAGTGCAATATCCACCATGCTGGAGCCCAAAGACATTTAAAATCAAATTAAAAAGCACCAAAAATATTATGATTAAAAAGAAAAAAGACGGGATCCCTGGGTGGCGCAGCGGTTTGGCGCCTGCCTTTGGCCCAGGGCGCGACCCTGGAGACCCGGGATCGAATCCCACATCAGGCTCCCGGTGCATGGAGCCTGCTTCTCCCTCTGCCTGTGTCTCTGCCTCTCTCTCTCTGTGTGACTATCATAAATAAATAAAAATTAAAAAAAAAAAGAAAAAAGACTACTACTTTATAACCCCTACTCTCTTTACATCTCATAATAAAATAACATTGATCTCAAATAAATATTTTTTTCAAATAAATATTTTTTAAAAATAGTTTATGTATTTATTAATTTGAGAAAGAGAGAGAGAAATTAAGATAGAGGAGAGGCAGAGGGAGAGGGACAAGCAGACTCCGCACTGAGCACAGAGCCCGACACGGAGCTCAGTCTCACTATCCTGAGATCATGACCTGAGCTGAAACCAAGAGTCAGACGCTCAAAACTGACTCAGGGAGTGGAAGGGGTGCACTCAAATGAATCTTTTGAATTAAAAATGATTTCTCTATCCTGCTTTTATGTCTTTCATGACCAAGAATTACATATAAAGGCAAATCTTATTCCAGAATGGAAACCAGAACTGCTACTAAAGACTGCAAATAATGTAATTTATGGCTAGGAGCTACCTTTATACAGAAACTTTGTTAAAATGTGTATGTACTTAGAATTTATAAATAATTAGAAATCATCTCTTCTGCTTCTTGGGAGACAAAAGAGACTTGTGGGAAAGTATTGTATTTTTTGTTATTACTTGGTGATTAAAATATGGGAACAGAATAGTTACAATAGTAATTTTCAAATTATTTTTCAACAAGTAAACTTCAGTTTTAACTAAGAAATATTACTGACAATAATCTATTGCTTATACATTTGGTCCATTTGTAAGTAATAATACAATGAACAAAATGTTAAAGAGCAAGTTACATAACTATATTTTACTCGCCACTGGATTTTAAATTTATTTTCCTCTGGATCTTTCTTCAAGATGACACGCTAACCTATAAGGACTATTAGTCCATTTATGTCTGAGAAAGATTTAGCCAGAAATTAAATCACCATCAAACTGTAGACCTGGAAGGTTTAGTTGGTTAGACTCCCAAATGACTCTAGACCCTCTGTCCAGGGTTTGAAGATGAGCAGGTCAGCAAGGTCAATATCATGTGGGAAATTACTCTGAAGCAATACTAGCTTCCAACACTAGTTTCCATACAACCAGGGAAGCTACCCCAGAGACCAAGAACTGGAATGCTTATAAACACAAATAAAATGCTCAAACCACATTGTTTATTAAATGAATTTAATCACACAGCAAGGGGCAAAAGAAGACAGCTAGCATGAGGTAACACGCAGGATAGCCTGCAATTCGGATGCCTGGGTGGCTCAGCTGGTTAAGCATTGGACTCTTGATTTCAGCTCAGGTCATTATCTTGGGACCCTGGGATCAAGTCCCATGTCAGTCTCTGTGCTCAGGTAGGAATTTGCTTGAGATTCTGTCTCCCTCTACCCCTCCCCTCTTCTCTAAATAAATAGATCAATCAATCAATAAATCAATCAATCTTGGAGGGGGGTGGAAAGGATACCATGCAAGTTGTTCAAAGTCCATACTACCTTGATCTAGAATGACACAAATTTCCTATGTTGTGTTTTTCCCTCTGATGCACTAACTTCCCTGTAGCAGGTGTAGTCATAAGCACCAGAGCTGATATCTGAGCAAGGGGCCCACAGACAGAAAGTTCCTCAGGTCAGTGATATACACACATACTATCAGAAATATAGGGGCAGGTATAGGAGCTGACCGCAGTAGCTTGTCATCAGTCTGTTGAATAGCAGTGGGTTTTACTTATACCCCTTGGATAGAGTGCATGTGGAGTCAGGACAGGAGTAGGTGTCCTCAATGGTGGGCTGATTTAGGAGTGAGATGGCTCTCAGCCCAGAAATGGCAAGACCAGATCTTATTCCTTCCAACTCTTTCTATCATCGAGCCTTTTGTTTGTTCTGCCACAGTCTCCATGGACTCTATTTTTGGCACATTTCACATATTATTAATTTATTTTTTGTACTTAAATCCATTCTGTTCTCATTTTGCAAGCTACTAGCTTCTTCATTATGTATGTTTACCATTTATTATACATTTTGCCTATAATTCCTAAGGTACCAGCCTATATACTATGTAAAATTTGTATTTCCTATTAGTCTATCACACCTTATTTGCTTTTCTTGTCTTCATTGCAGAATTGAAGATCCTCAACATTACATAAATTCAGATCGTCCTAGTGCTCTTTCTTGAGCCACATCAGGCAACACCACAGACACCCATTCAAAGGATCACATTTTAAGGAAATCAGGTGTCAATTCAAGAATGCAAATTCAGAGACATTAACATATGCATCATGTAAAATGTGTGCAGACTTAAATATATTTCTGATTTGTACCTTATTTTTTTTTTTACTTTCTGTACCTTGATATTTTAGCACATTAACATAATGGGGCCTTTGGTGGCATTATATAAAAGGCATGTCCAAGATAAGAAATTAAAGTTAGGGATCCCTGGGTGGCACAGTGGTTTGGCGCCTGCCTTTGGCCTAGGGTGCGATCCTGGAGACCCGGGATCGAATCCCACATCGGGCTCCCGGTGCATGGAGCCTGCTTCTCCCTCTGCCTGTGTTTCTGCCTCTCTCTCTCTCTGTGACTATCATAAATAAATAAAGATTTAAAAAAAATGTTTAAAAAAAAAAGAAATTAAAGTTAAATCTAATCCCAAAGAAATAATAGCTTAATCTTATTGAAACATTCATATCAACTTATGTTCAATTAAAAAAAAACTATGTTGACAAATGGGTATATCATATTTAAAAGAAGAAAGCTTAGAAATTCTAGAAATCGAGGTCTGGTCTCAATAAGAGATATCAGGGGTAGAAGTCTGGACTTCAATGGTGTCTGACTGCAAATCTTGTAACAATTTTAAAATAACGATTTTCCTGTAATTTTAACTATTTAAATTTGTCTGTAAGAGTTGGCTGAATAACAAATGTCCTGCCTGATTGTATTTTGACTTCAGCTAATTGAAACATTTATGTGACATTCTAAATATTTAGCTGAACAACCATGAGTTTATTTTTTAAACGAGGTACAATTGTTCTTCTCAACCATTACTATGATTTACATAATAAGAGAAACTACTGGTGGAAAATATTAACATAGCATTTCATTTTTATCTAGACTATTTTGTTTCTGTGTAAAATATGGGGCTGGGCAATGTATTAGTTAGTTACGACATCTGAAACTGTCATCCAAATTGTAGAGTAAGTGAATTGGAATTGCAAAATTAGGAAGGGAACAGAATAGCAGGTAAGAAGCTTAGGAAAATATGGGAAGAGAATTTCAAGCAGCAAAAGAACTTCCTGAAAAATACTAAACTTTGAAAAGAATTTGGAAGATATACTGTATTTCAAAACTAGCAGATTTCTGTCAAGATTTGACAGAGTGTAGTCACACTTCAGTTTGTGGAATGGACTAGACTCTAGACCACTAAAGAAGTTCTCAGGAAAAACAGTGACAACAACAAACAAGAAAACAAAGAAAAAACAGTTCAGCAAATGAGTTAATGGCTATGTAGGTGGTGAAGGCTGGATAAAGGAATATTTTCCAAAGACACAGGGCATCCTAGGATATGACGCACTTCCTGAAGTGCCATTTGGAGAACTTACTTTCTAAGCTTTAGGTTTCTCATATTGACAATAAACATTTTAAGACCAACCTCAAATTTGCGTAAAGTCCTAGTTTAGATAATATGCAAAAGACTTCATTTTGGTCCTTTTTGGATACCTTTCATTAGCTAAATTAAATTTGGTACACAAAGGTACAGAATGTAAAAGAAGAAACTCAGGTCTCTGTAGTTCTTTCCCAATAAGGTCCTTAGAATAAAACAGTGATAAAATTTTTAATTAGTCCTCAGATATGTTATTTCTTACATCATTAGCATGGGGGAGAGGCACAGCATACATTTGGGTAGATTCATAAGAGAAGAAATGTATATTTTGCAATTGATATTTATATAAAGGAAGACAGAGTTCACTTCAGACTTCTTATATATTCACTTATTAAATTAATATCTATCTTGTACTGATTATGTGCCAAGTGCTGTGCTAAGTTTTAGAGATAAAAGAGTGGTGAAAAGACAGGAGACGATGGCTGTGATTTGGATCTTTCAGCCAAATTGGGAATTTACATAAAAGTAGGGCGCCAGAACTTTTATTTGTGAACAGTCAATATTAAATCCAAAGGGGTTTTAGCAGTAAAATAAGGATGTAGACAGAAAATGGAATCCCTGTACTGTCCAGAAGAAACCAAAGGGCCCAAGTCACTGAAGAGTGATGCAGCCTGCTACCTTCTCCCATGGCATGTCCCGGGGAGACCTGGCTTCCTTTATTATCAATAGCACCTAGGTCTAGGAAATTTAGAGAGCCAAGGTCCTCCCTAGTGTTGAGCTGTCACACTATAAGCCACATTCTCTATATTTATATTTCAAAATAAATTAAAAATAAAAAGGAATATACCTTCTAACTTTTAAATTCAACAATTTTGTTTTATTTACTATTGAATATGGATTTCTGGCATTTGGCTTCTCTGTTCCATATTTTCAAGGGGTTTCTGAAATTTAAAAATGAAATTGCATTAAAGTACAAACTAAACTTCAGAGTCATGTAAAATGAAACTGCCCTGGAGGGATGCATTGAATAAGGAAAATGTACTTTAAATTGTTTGGCTATCTAGAGTTAAAGATATTAATTGGAAAATATCATCGATTTCAGGTCTATACACTTCCCAAACCCTTCATTGTTCTGGCAGTCAATTTCTCTCTCTTTTTCTCTCTCTCTCTCTGACTACTGAGCTGGAATATTGGTGTCCTTCTTGCTCTTGGGCTAAGACGTGCTACCAGCACTCCTGGTCCTCGGGCCTTCAGAGTCAGACTAGAACTACACCTCTGGCCTTCTTGGGTCTCTAGCTTGCAGATGACAGATTGTGGAGCTTCTCAGCCTCCATAATCATGCAAGCCAATTCCTTATAATAAATATCTTTATTTACAAATATAAATATATAGACAAATTTATATATATCCTATGTATATTTATAGATTAATAAATAAATGTATATGTATTTTATATATTATTTAGATTATATATATGTTTACATAATATCTCCTACTGGTTCTCAATAGACAGTACCATAATTTTCAAGCATAAGCTAAACTTGACAAAATATTTATCTTCCATAAGAAAGATCCATGTCTCTAGAGTTAATATAATATGACCTCCACATGTTCTATTTTCTAGGTGTTATTTCCACTGCCAAAAAATATAATAGGATAATTAAAAAAACTCATTTTTAGAGAAGAATAAAAAATAGAACTTTCATGAGAATCAGGTATATGGTACTAAAAAGTAACAAACCGTTTGTCATGAATGTTCATCCAGCTAGTTTGGATTCTAAAGATGTGCTGTTGAATTGTTAATCTTCCCACCGAAACTTTCCGTCTTCTTTAGCAGAGCAGACCTCTGGTTCTAAAATTATTTTAAAAATAAAAAGCTCTGTTGAATTTGATTTTTATTTTTAAAAAAGCCTTGCACAAAAATGAACAGAAATACTATTCAACATTCAATTGTAACCAGAATGTAAATAAGTACACATAAGTCCCATCACTCAGCATTAAGTTGAGGAAGTTCTCAACTTTGAAGTGTTTAACATTGTACAGTATGTGAATAAAGTGCTGTATATATACATATATATTTAATTTTAATTAATGATGCAATTTATACAGATTTCCAAGTTTGCAGAAGAGTTGAAAGAGGTGAGGTTATTAGCTAGCCTGATTGATACATCCATTGAGATATAAAATATGCTTACATGCATACATAATCACTAAGTATCCCTTGCACAATATGCAACACTCACTTGAACATTATGATTCTGCTTTGAAGATTCTTAACTGAAACTTTAGGTTTCCTTAATTTACAATCCGATTGATAGCTTTAAATTCAACACAGTGGTTGGAAATCTAGGCAATAATCTGTCTCACATATTCAATGCATATGAAATTCTCTCTCAGGGAGTTAAAAGTGTGTGAAAATGTGGACTCTTCACTCCCTCTTAATATTCTTCTGCCTAATTCAAGATCGTGTCTAAATTTTAACTGATAAGCATTGAAATACCAAAGAAAAGATAGAGAAAAAAAAGAAGAAACAATTTGTGTCAAAAAATAACAGTTTAAGAATTCTGAGAACTTCATCTAGAGTGTTAGATGTTCAAAGAAAGAAAGAAATCTGTGAAACTAAGGAGTCTGTCATTGTGCCTTAAATTATATGCAGTAATTCAAAAGTCAAAATCACATTCATTTAGTAACCGGTCCTCGTGTACCAAGGCTTTGAAAATTCAATTTTTCCCAACTCAGTGTAATTCGAGTAATAAATTTTACAATTCAAGGATTTATGTATTCCACCAGTTGGCAATATAAATCTATTTAGCTATTACTCAGGATGCTAATCTTTCTGTCTGTGCTAAGAGCATTGGCTTAAGCAATTAAATGATATATGTTTAAGAGTCTTTAAAGTATGACATAATTAAATTTTTATTTCTACAACTCCATTCTCTCATATTTGATTTACATTTTCTTCATTAAATCATGGAACACATACAAATTATAAGGATAGTAATTACGTTTCTATGAATAATAGTAAATCTATCAATAATATTAAATCTGTCAATACAAGTTTCTTTATAATCTCATTAATTAAAACAATTAAAATATTTTCTACTGGGCAACTCGGTGGCTCAGTGGGTTAAGAGTCTGCCTTGGGCTCAGGCAACGATCCCAGAGTCCTGGGTTTGAGCCCTGTAGATGGTTGTCTGCTCGGCACGGGACCTGATCTCCCTCTCTGCCTGTCGCTCCCCCTTCTTATGCTCTCTCCCTCATTCTGTCAAATAAATAAAATACTTATTTTTTTAAGATTTTCTACTATAATTTATTGGGCTTAAGTAAGGCATTTTTTTGTAGAGATTTGTTTTGTTTTTCTGTTTGGAGGAGATATATGATGTTACTAAGAATGAGCTATGAAAGGAGAACTTGGATGGCTCACTTAGTTGGGTGACTGACTCTTATTTTTTTTCAGGTCATAATCTCAGGGTCATGAGTCTGAGCCCTATATCGGGCTCTGTGCAGAGTGTAGAACCTATGTAAGACTCTCTCTCTCTCCCCCTACCCCCTTAGGAAAAAAAAAAAAAATTAGGGCAGTCAGGTGGCTCAGTGGTTTAGCACCACCTTCAGTCCAGAGTGTGATCCTGGAGACCTGGGAAGGAGTCCCACGTCAAGCTCCCTGCATGGAGCCTGCTTCTCCCTCTGCCTGTGTCTCTGCCTCTCTCTCTGTGTGTGTCTCTCATGAATAAATAAATAAAATATGTTTTAAAAAATTAAAAAGAGCTATAAAAACAAAATAATCAAAAAAATAATTACACATTTTTAAAGAAAATTTTATTATAATTAAAAATGTTTATTACATTTTAAAGAAGAAAAAAGCTTTCAAAGAAGAACATTTTCCATTTGCACTTATTGCAAAAACAAAATATCAGACCAAAGAGCATAAAAGTAACCTTTCTCCAACCTGCTCCTTCTAAGTTTCCACTTCAACAATCCTCCTGAGTGATACGGTCTCTGTTTTCACCCTTTCCTGATATGTAAGTAGCTACCAGACAACACATTATTTCTCCTGACAGCAAGCAGAAGGATGTACTTAGGATAGCAACAAGGTAAGAAAGGGTGAAATTAATTTTACATTTCCCCTGAGGCCCTTCTCTCCTTATTACCAACTACATTTCAATTGATTTTCTCTTTCTGACACAATGAAGAATTAATAGCACTGATGACCTTTCAGAAGGCAACACAAAGGATCTTTCTCTATATACGAAGTATTAAGAAATTATTGAATTCCTTAATAAGATAAAACCAAACCTTCCAAACCCAACAATGTCAAGTTTTCCATTTGTCTATAGACCTCTCGCTTCCAAGCATGAGACTGGAATCATTTGGTTCATTTCCCCCTTGATATTCTACTAATATTTTTCTGTCACCAATGTGTAACCCTCCAGGGGAATAAATTTCAATTATTTGCAGAGAGCTGAGATGAGGGGCAGATTTCATTAAAATCTTGATCTTTAACTTCTAATTAAAGAGTAATATACAAGTTGATAATATGACTTTCAAGATATGATTCTCCCTAGCTTTGTGTTGTTTCAATTAATTTTCCGTAACTCTCCTGAACCCTTAGCACTTCCTTGGAGTTGAACTCAGAGGACACAGTCAATAGACAGAAATTCTCCTTCTGGCCAATCCATCCATGATCTAGTTTAACAAGTTCTGGTTTATTCTAATAGGATTTCTTTCCACCATGAGTGGTTGTCAGCAGGGATAACCATTACCATAGATTTTACCATATAGATAAGGGATAATTTTGACACATTATTCTTTATAATATTGCTTTCATGATTTTGATGTCTTTGTCACTTATTTTGTTTTCAATAAGAAATTAATGATTTGTGGTCTCCAGGGTAGTTCAGTCAGTTAAATATCCAACTCTCAGTTTTGGCTCAGGCCATAATCTCAGGGTTGTGAGATGGAAGCCCGAGTCAGGCTTTGCACTCACCATGGAGTTGAGTTTGCTGCTTCAGATTCTCTCTCTCTCTCCCTCTGGCACACTGTCTCTCAAATTAATTAATTAATTAATTAATTAAATCTTAAAAAAAGAAAAAAGAATTAATGATTTATATTTAAATTCTCCATAACAATATGAGGAGAAAAAGATTTGAATAACCTTTCATAATTAGTGCCCATAGAGATTGCTGCAAGTAGGAATGAATAAAATAGACGCCAACTTTCTCTAGCTTGTCCATTCTATTCTACTTTACATAGATAAAGCTTCCACAGATAGGTGATAACTTGTTATCAAAGGAATATGAGATGATCGTTTCATTGCAAACAGGAGGGAATAAAGCCCAGAGAAAGAAAAAATATAAGCAAACCTTCAGTAATAGATCTTTCTAATGTTATAAACTACTTTAGTCAGTTATCATTCAGTTCTGGGACAACATGATAAGATTGAGCTATCGTACCTCTAGGAATCAAACAATAGCCACATTTCCCAAATAACTTTATGTGCTTCCTGGGGTTTCCTAGTAACCAGAAGAAGCTATCCTGAACAAATTTATGGGAAAAGTAGGCAAGAGAGTGAAGAGGAAGGAGCTTGAAATGAAATATTCCTATGTTGTTCATGTAGTAGAGCTCAGATGCAATTCCTCCAAGAGAAAGACTGTTGGAATATTTGATTTCGAGCTCTTGTGAGCAAAATGTGCTAACTGTATTAACAATTCTGCTTATTTTTAGCTGATTTCATTTAAGAATTAGGCTGTCTCATTAGGTTATAGGCTGGCAGTGCAGCAGATAGGTTTTTTGTTTTTTGTTTTTTGTTTTTTTCTGTTGTACCAGAATAAACAGTTACTAATCCAGACAAAAGTCTACATAGGAAGAAAATTTAACACACTCGGCAATACTGGACTTCACATCTAGAAAAGCCACCATTTTCACTGTGATCTATGTGAAAGATACTCCCAACGTTATACATTATACACTTTTACAACTGCAAATGTTTCAGCAAGGATAATACTCACATTTGCAGGTATATAGAGTGCTAAAGAAAAACTACATAAATATACAGAGTTCACTGTGTTATCATTATAACTTTCCTATAAGCTTGAAACTATTTTATTTTTTGTTTTGTTTTGTTTTTTAAGTAGGCTCCATGGTAGGCATTGGGTATTCAAGCCCAATATGGGGCTTGAATTCACACCTTGAGATCCAGGCGTGAACTGAAATCAAGAGTGAAACACTCAACTGACTAATTTCTCCGGGCACTCCTGAAACTCTTTTAAAATAGAATGTTTCTAATCGTCAAATAACGCTATTAAAGAAAAGTATAAAAGCCAGCCACATATAATCAATAAAATAGAAATAGCAGCAGCCTACATTTAAAACTCCTACCATTCAATAATTAAAACGTTTTAAAAAATAGAAAAAATAGGACAAGACCAAAAAACTAAAAAACAAACAAACAAAAACAAAACAAAACAAAAAAAACACAAAACTCCAACAATGAAGCATAAATGAAAACAAACACATAAAAATATATACAACCTTCATATCAAGAGAAACAGAAATTTAAAACATAGTTATCATTCTCTACCAACCAAGTTGGCAAGGTTAAAAACTCTGACAATAAACGATCAATAAAGTGACAATAAAGTGTTGAGAATGTGGAGCAAGAGGAATTCTTATACGATGCTAGTGGATGTGTCAATTGATATAATGCCTTAGAAAAAGCTGGAAATTGTCTGACAAAATTGAGGACAAATGAAACCTTGGACCCCATGTTTCTACTAGAATGCATATGTTTTCAAGGAATTGTACAAGAAAATGAGTTATGACTATAGCTTCCTTGTTTGTTATAGCTAAAAACTAGCAAGAACCCAAATGAAAAAGAATGAACATTAGCTAAACAATTCAACATGGTTCATTTTAAAAAGATAAATTTGAATGAAAAGAAGCAGTCAGAATAACACCTGTGGTATGACATCATTTATACTATATCTAAAACATGCCATATTGGGAAAACATTTTGATATATATATGAAATATTTACATTATATATTTTATATTATATATAATTCATATATATGAATTCTAACATTTTATTAAAACCATAAAAAAGCAAAGAATTATAAACACAAAATTCAAGTTCATAGCTGAAGATGAGAGCTGATTATGGTTGAAAAAATATATACAAGGAATTTCAATGATATCAGGAATTCTTTTCTATAAATTGGATTATATTTTATATGTGGGTTTTGTTGGGGTTATTAATTTTCTATTACTATTATGCAATGCTATAATTTTGTTTTTCTATTATGTCATGTAATAATATAACAGATATAGTGTATAAGTGTTTTATGATTTTAAAACAAAATAAAATTAAAATTCTTCAAATGCTCTATCACATCAATATTTTATGCTTTGGACAATGCTTTCTAATAAGCCCTTTGAGAATATTTATTAGATTAGATAGATAGATAGATAATTTTAAAAAGAGTCTGAATACTTTTTTTAATCAGCTGTGTTTCTTTCTTAGATTCAAAAATTTGAATGAAATATTAAATACCCCTGAGGTCAAAGATGAGAATAAGATCACTTCTCATATTATGTATATATTTATTTAATTTCTATGTTATTAAAACTGCTCAAAACTTGGAAATTAGACAAAAAGATTCTGTGTGGTTTTCAATACCTATAAGAATATTTTATAACAACCCATTCTGAGGGTCATCTGATGCTTTAAGAAAATGTAACTTTGTAGGACTATCCCCTGTACTTAGAGCCCAATTTTGTAAAGTTGGAATTTAACTTGTAGAAGATTGATAAATTGCAAATAAATACTGACAAAATAGAGATGCAGATGGTTTCTACACTGTAGGGGAAAAAAAATTGTGGTTTGTTGCCTTGTAGGGCATTAATCAGTTTTGAATCTGCTATAGATGACTTACTTCAGCTTTTCTTTCTTTTCCTGGCTGTATATTTTAGTCTTCTGTGTCCTCTTTTGAATGAGCTTTGTTTATCCTGCTGTTTCCTTCATTGATTTGTGAAATAAATATTTGACATATGCTCAATATATATGTTATTGTAACTTCTTTCAAAAATTGTTACTCTATCCCCATAACAAGCTTCTGAGAATTGTGACTTGCAAGAAAATTGGCTAATGATATCCCTTCATGTGTCACAATAATGTCTGTGTATCAAAAAGTGCTCTGTATGTTTTCATGACTGTCAAAATTTTAAGAAATCCTGAATGGGCCAGAAAATCCGTGACTACATGGGAGGTTCCAATTCAAAAAGTATTATTTATAATCTGAATACACGTGGCACAAAGGAGGGGAAAACTGACATGATTGAACAAAAAGGTTTAAAACACGAGGTAGACCTAACTCTGGGAAACGAACTAGGGGTGGTGGAAGGGGAGAAGGGCGGGGGGTGGGGGTGAATGGGTGACGGGCACTGAGGTGGGCACTTTACGGGATGAGCACTGGGTGTTATTCTGTATGTTGGTAAATTGAACACCAATAAAAAATTAATTTATTAAAAAAAAAACACGAGTAGAAATGAGATATTAGAGATGATACAATATTATTTTCTGTTTTGTTCTCTTTTGGGTTTGGTTGCTGTTTTTTTGCCCCCCCTCAGGAGCATAAAGAAAGTAGCCAGTTGCATTCTTATCTAAACCAAAGTATCCTGAGATAATATGATAAAAGAACATATGCACTGCCTTGAAAATATATTTTCTTTTTTTAATATGCTATTTAAATTCAATTTGCCAACATATAGTATAACACCTAGTGCTCATACCATCCAGTGCCCTCCTTAGTACCCATCACCTAGTCACCCTATCGCCCCACTCTCCTCCCCTTCAGCAACCCTTTGTTTGTTTTCTCAGAGTTAGGAGTCTCTCATGGTTTGTCTTCCTCTCTAGAAAATATAATATTTTCAAAAGTGTTACTCCAGATTTTTTGAAATGCAAATGTTGTTCTTCTGATATTTTATTTCATTTTAAAGATTTATTTATTTATTTGAAAGACAGAGCAGGGAAGGGGGAATGGGAAAAGGAGAAGGAGAGAGTCCTCAAGCAGACTCCCTGCTGAGTGTGGAGCTTGATGCAGGGCTTCACCTGGGGCTCCATCTCACTACCTGAACCTCCCAGGTGCCCTCTTGTGACATTTTATAGTCTTTGTGAATTAGTGTTTCTGTAGATTTTTTTTCTCTCTAATGATATTGCTTAAATCTTCAAGGGCAGTAGTAAATAAATATTGTATTTTTCTCTTAAAATATCCTAGGGTAACTAACTGAAATTAAAGTAGCCCAGCTTTCTCTTACTATTTCAAGACTTGAAGGAATATGATATTGTAAAAAGTTGTGCCATCGGGGCATCTGGGTGGCATAGTCAGTTAAGCCTCGGACTCTTGGTTTTGCTCAGGTCATGATCTCTGGGTGGTGAGATGGAGCCCAGCATCAGGCTCTGTGCTCAGCAGAGTCTGCCTGAGATTGTCTTTCCCCTGTGCCCCTCTTGCTCCTGCTCTCTCTTTCTCTAAAATAAATAAATAAATCTTAAAAAAAAAAAAAAAAAAAGGAAAGTGGCCAGAGGTCATACCTTATATTTGATTGATTATGTACAACCTATTTGGTCACATTCAGTCAATGATTCATTCCTTAGAACGAATACTATGATTACCTCATATTTTGGGTGTGAAGGAGTAGAAAGCTAATGCAAAGATTACAAAATAGTCTTGCCTAGAAAGAGCTTAGATCTCTTAAAGAAAATTTAAAACCGATCACGGTATTTAACACTTAGGAAGGAAAAGGGAGATGAGCTGTTCTGGAAAATAAGAATTAAAGACAAAATAGTAAAATAAAAGAATTAAAACATTGCACCACAAATTGCCTTTCTTTATAAGCAGTTAGGGTTAAAAATCATCACATAACAAAAAATTAATAGCTATTTTTAGTGTTATTGAAATAATAATATACAATACGGCTGTCAAGAATGAGGTATGATGAGCATAGTCATCACCATCATCATAGTCATCACCATAGTCATCAACTGGCAGGAATAGGAATTAATGCAATTTTCCTGGAAATAAATTTTGCAATTGTGTCAAGATTCTTAAATTTTCTCATCATGCTGCATTAACAAATCTAATTTAAAATATCTTCTAAATAAATGAATATTGATAATATCGATAAAATCACGTGCATATGTATGCATAAATATATTCATCATAGTGTTGTCTGTAGTCACTTATATGTTCAACCTTAAAGTAACAGTTAGGTAAGTGATGAGACGATGAAATAATCATACTGTGAAATATTATGTGATATTAAAATAATAGTTTCACTGTTTTTAATGTCACAAGAAATGCTTATATCAAAATATTAAGTTAAAATTTTATATTCAATTCAAATTACAGATTTGTTTCTAAAACCATCAGAAAACCCACTAGGTAGCATTAAGTGCTAGCAGGAGTGTTTGTTTCTATTTTCCTAAAACCTTTCTGTGCTAGCCACCTATCTTCCACATGAAGAAAACACTAATTTTATAATTGGGGAAATACCTTAAATATAAAAGAGATGAGGAAAACGTAGGCCATTAAATATTCTAAAAAGTACAAAACTAAAGAGACATTCATGCTTTTCTCAAAATATGTTGAACACATGCATGAATTGTTTCTGGAACAAAAGGATCCATAAATGAATGACTTCATGAATATATAGCAAAGTCGTTACAATAACACAATCTAGCAAAGAAACAAATATTCCTTCCTAAGCAGAGCTCAAGTTTTTTCTTTATACTAAATAGAGAAAAAAGAGGCTAAGAGACTTAAAAAGAACACACCTGGTCATAGAGGACGGTTTTATTCAATCTAAGTAAATAAACTAGTTCAAGGACTTCAGTGTTCAAAAGCAAATGAATGTTTCAACTTTAGAGACTCCTCCTTATCTAATGCTAAAAAAGAATACCAGCAAGGATTATGCAAACAGTGAAGTTAAGGCAGACCTGACATTCAAGCACTATGCATAGATAAGGCCAAAACACTTGTTAAAATATTTAAGTACTTTCATTCTGGTTGCCTAGAATCCCCATGTCCCCTGCCCCCTTTCAATACTACTTCTGCAGGACTCTCCTGGTATCACCCTGAATAACTCAAGGATTATTGCCCAGCAGAGCAGGGGACCCATGAAATTGCCCTGGTTATAGCCAACATCTATCCTGATTAGTTGGTACCATATGTCACCAATTGTTAAATAATTTTAAGCTTACCTTGATTTAAGATTATACCTTGGAAACTGTCTACTTTTTAAAAATGTAAGTAAATTTTTTTTCCTAATTCAAAATAACCTAATTGGTCAAATGCA
This sequence comes from Vulpes lagopus, assembly GCF_018345385.1. NCBI lineage: Eukaryota > Metazoa > Chordata > Mammalia > Carnivora > Canidae > Vulpes > Vulpes lagopus. The sequence continues at coordinate 118,656,926 of NC_054829.1, read as the reverse complement.
ATTGTTTTGTTTTTTAACACTACTATGAGCACACAAATCTTTTATTTATTTTTAAAAATTTTTCTTAAACTGTCTCTTTCATTTATTCATAAGAGACACAGAAAGAGAGGTAGAGATAGAGGCAGAGGGAGAAGCAGGCTCTAGGACCCCAGGATCATGACCTGAGCCGAAGGCAGATGCTCAACCACTGAGCAACCCAGGCATCCCACAAATCTTTTAATAGAAAAAAAAAAAAAAACATCCAATAACAGTCACACAATGTTTCTAGATTTGATTTTCAATCATCTCAGTCCTGCTGGGAGACAAGAGTCACCAAGAAGGCACACACAAAAGCTTTCAGATCACTTATTTGGTGCCTCAATTGGGAATTCAAATCCATGAGCTCATCCTTTTCTTTCCTCATTTTGCAGCAATATTAGGAGCAACCAGCCAATTTTACTATATTCATTAGTTTGCCCAAAATGTATGAAAGTATCATATACACAGTCACCCAGATCCTTGCTTCTCATAAGTGTTTGATTGAGAATATCCAATTCTAATGTGGTTTTTTTTTTTTTTTTTTTTTGCATCTCTATTGCCAAATCCTGCCATAGACTATCAGTGCTCTCTTTCTTACAGGAAAGTCATTACTGCCTTTAACCTAATCAAATTAGAGAATCAACTCCAGAAATTCCAGAACCAATTCAGGAACATCATCCTTCAAATACTGTTCTTCTAGAACCATTTTCAGTGTCAAAATTTTTATTGGTTAAGGTTCTCCAGAGAAAGAGAATCAACAGGAGGTATATTTTAGGTAGGTGGTTAGATGGTAGGCAGGTAGACAGACAGACAGACAGACAGACACAGAGAAAACAGAGAGAGAGAGATTGATTCATTATAATGAATTGGCTCACAGGATTATGGGAGCTGAGAAGCCCCTAGATCTCTAACAGGCAAGTTAGAGACCCAGGACAGCCAGTGGTATAGTTCTGGTCCAAAACCTGGCACACTCAAGATTTAAGAAAAGCTAATGTTTCAGTTTGACTCTGAGAGCTGGAAAAGCCCAATGTCCCAGCTCAAGGTGTCAGGCAGAAGGAAGTCCCTCATATTCACAGAAGGGTTGACCCTTTTGTTCTATTCAGGCCTCAACTAATTAGATGAGACCTCATCACATAGGAAGAGCAATCTGCTTTACTCCATCTACCAATTCAAATGTTAGTCTCACTCATAAACATCCTCAGAGACATTCCCAGAATGTTTCGCCAAATATTTGGGCATCCCTGTGGCCCAGTCAAGTTGACACACAAAATTAAACATCACAAATGCCCAAACTGCCCAAGTTCTGTTCAAATTTTTACTGTCTAAACTCATGATCCAAAAAATTTTGAGCTAATTATGAATTTGTAATGATTCTACCTTGGTCAAGCTGAAGGCTTAAGTGGTCTTTCCAGACTTTGTTGTAATTGGTGCTTAATTGTGTTTATTTTGTAATATGGACATGGGGTAAGGGTAGTAGATGAATGTGAGGGTCTGAAGCAGTCTTTATATTAAAAATGCAAAGTCAAGTTACTGTCAATTTAATATCAAGGCAAAAATACACAGACTTTCTTCTTGTAGTGGTTTTATGATTTGTACTTGATACTTTCAGAAACATTAGAATAATATATTAAAGCTTAGTTACAGCTAAAAAACTGGCAGGGGAAATAAACTCTCAAAGATCACATAACAGACATAATACTAAGCAAATACGACCACACATAGTATACAGACTGTGTATGATCCCATTTGTATAAAATTCAAATGCAGAAAAACAACTTTATGATGGCAGAGGTCAGAGACTAGTTATTTTCTGGGAGTGTTGACTATAAGGAGGCTCAAGGGAGCTTTCTGGAGTTACGGCTATGTCATGTATTTTGATCTGGCTGGTGGTTACACAGTTGTAATAATTCGTAAAGTGGCTTACTTAAGATTTGTGCACTTCACTGTATATGAGTTATACTTTAATTAAAGTGTTTTTTAAAAATCACGATTTTTTCCTAATAAAATATTTTATAGGCAATCTGAAATACGTGCCAAGGTTGGAGGAAAGCAAGCAAACTAAAACAAATTCTAGAGAAAAGTAAATCAAGCAGTACCTGGGTGGCTCATTCAGTTAAGCGTCTGCCTATGGCTCAGGTCATGATCCCAGTGTCCTGGGATAGAGTCCCACTGCAGGGTCCCTGCTCAGCAGGGAGGCTTCCTCTCCCTCTACCTCTGACCCTTACCCCCATGTATGCTTTCTCTTTCTCTCTCAAATAAATAAATAAAATCTTTTAAAAAAATAAAGTAAATCAACATGTTCCAGCAGTTAAGATGAGTTCAGCATACTAAACAAGATTCCCTCTAGAGAAAGCCAATACTTCAATCAATATAAACTGTTTATAGTTATCACTATAATAGTATTCATGTTGTTTTTTTCTGATTTCTTATTTGGAACAGACGCTGTTATATTCTCTTGTATTCTCAGTAAGCTTCAAGGCTTTTAGAATATGAAACACTACATCAAAAATGTGTTTACACTACAATGAACTAAATTGAGGTACAATATGACACCTTGAAAATGATTTCCATTAAATGTATTTTTTAAGTTAAATATGAGATTTTGTTAAAAAAATTATATTTAGGAGTTAAAGCATTTGCTACATTGAACAAGAAGAAAGGAAGAAGGAAGGAGGGAAGGAAAGAAGGAAGAAAAAGAAAAGAAAGAAAGAAAGAAAGAAGAAAGAAAGAAAGAAAGAAAGAAAGAAAGAAGAAAGAAAGAAAGAAAGAAAGAAAGAAAGAAAGAAAGAAAGAAAGAAAGAAAGAAAGAAAGTTTCCCCAAATCTAAAAGTGTGGAATAATACAAAAAATGACGACGATGACAACAACAGTATTTGCAGATTCTCTAGTTAAATTTTAAATTATTACACACAGATGTTCTCAAAAATTTACCTTAATTTTACTAAGCATTAACTTGTGTCCTTTAGTTACTTCTCTTCCACCATCATGATACATTGAATAGTTTCCATCGTCAATTTATCTCTTAAACACATACTTTATGACAATTATAGGAATAATCAGATGCCATGCTTTTGAAGGAAAAGAGACAATGCCTTTTGGCTGGTTTTATCAGACCAGACAGGTGAAGGTGAGAAATTCCAAATGAGCAAAACTACCCTTCAGATTCTCTAAAACTGTCTTGAACTCACACTTCTAAAGCCTAAAGAATTTGTTTTGCATTTTAAAGTGTTTGTTATCTCTTTGTAAATATGTAAATACAACGGCACTGAGCCCAGTGGAAGAATCATTAAAAGAGGGACAGCGGAGTGACCCCAATATTACCCATTAATTGAGAGGCCTTGAGGTGATGAAGGCTATGTATTGTCATATAAAAAAACACTGATGACTTTAACGGATGTCATAAATGCTTTCCGAAGATTCTCAGAATTAATTTGCTGAGTTTGCTCTCCTCATCACATATAGGTTGCCTGCACACAATCCTACATCTTTCCAAACCTGAAGGGGAGATGGCTTTCTAATATGGATGACTTGTTCCCATCTCTGTGTTTTCTTGTCTCGTTACGCTGCCTGTCCAAATAAATAAAAACATTAATGACAACAATGTATGCCTTTTTAGTAAAAGCTGCTCTGTTTCCAATTGTCCATGCTCTGCATTTCAGAGCACATGTCTCCTAAGCTATTGTGTGGGGAAACTGCTAGAGTGTTAGCTGTACCCGGAGTGCCCCTCAGAGGTCACATGGTTGAGAGAACATATGTGATTCAGAATCACAACTGGAGCTCTGGTCTCCACCTGACAGCATGTCTTTTTTTCTTTTTTCTTTTTTTTGACTATTTTTATTAATAGCATATAGTTATCTTTTTACTTAAATATTTTTTAATTTATTTTTTATTGGTGTTCAATTTGCCAACATATAGCATAACACCCAGTGCTCATCCCATCAAGCGCCCCCCTCAGTGCCCATCACCCAGTCACCCCCACCCCCTGCTCAACTCCCTTTCTACCACCCCTTCACTTCCCTGTGGAGAGAAAGAGAAGACAGATTACGAGGATTCTTTTCAGATCCTTGATGGGGGGGGGGGGAGGGAGGACCTCAAACAGTCTCAGCTTTTACTGTGATGGTTATTCTTTTCTCTTGCAGCTGCACATCGATATGTAATTCATACGACTTCTTGAAACCTGAGTTTCAGACTAAGAAATAAACTGGTGGTCATATTTTACTCTCACGTTACTCTGGTACGACACCAATTCAGATATCCAAGGGTATTTCTAGTTAACAGAAGATCATAGTTTGATGTCGCTATATGCACTGCAAATAAATCATTCCAAATCTAGAGAACGCTGCTGGGATAGTCCTGCCCATGAGGAGACCAAAGAAATGATTTCTTTAGGGCATAGGATGCAAACACCTGAAACATGATGAATTCCAGGAAAAGACTGTTCTTTTCACCCTTCTTCTGCAAGCAGTCAGGACTGTGAGTCCAATACTGTGCCAGGTGTATTTTGAAGCCATGGAAATAAGTACTGAATGCTGCTGTTGCCAGGCAGAGAGACATCACCAAGCCTCCTTCAACTAAGCTAGAAAGTAGAGAGCTAGGTGGAAGTGCTGAGAAAGCAATGTAATATAGAAACATGTTCTATGTGATTCTCTGATTGGAGGTGATAAGAACTCTTATCAAACAGCCAGAAATCACTTGAGGGTGGTAACAGCAGAGCAGACGCATGACTCAACTGATCTCCTCCACGGGGACTCATCCTTTATTAACATGAGGCTGGAGTTAGAACAAAAAAAAGAGAAAAGGATCATTCACATTTAATTTAAAATTTCCCCATTTTTGAAGTGACTGATACAATGCTCTATCAACTTCTCTAGTAAGATTGATTTAAAGGACCAACAAATAAATTCTCAGGAAGTTTTGATGCATCTTTTGAAAAATTCTAATAAGGTAATAAGAATTTTTACAAAAGTAGAAGGACTTTTTTTAAGATAGTGATATTTGTGTCTCTATTCTGCATTCAGGACTTCTGCATTTTGGGACGCCTGGGTGGCTCAGGGGTTAAACGTCTGCCTTCAGCCCAGGGCATGATCCTGGAGTCCCGGGATTGAGTCCCACATCAGGCTCCCTGCATGGAGCCTGCTTCTCCCTCTGCCTGTGTGTCTGCCTCTCTCTCTGTGTCTCTCATGAGTAAATAAATAAAATCTTAAAATAAATAAAATCTAAAAAAAAAATAACTTCTGCATTTTAACTTTAAAAAATATGTTAGCAGTGAATGAATCATACTTTCCAAGTAAACTTTCTTTAGGACAGAGTATTTGATTAATTACTCTGCATAAAAATATATGTACGGATATATGCGGGGCCTCAGAAATTATTTTGAAATAGTATAAAATGATACTTTCCTTCACTCTAATGTTTTTTTAATCCCTGACAGACTAAATGAGGGCTTTTATTGGCTCAAACATATATTTGCTTTTCTTTTTTTAACCAATCTAGTATTTTTTTATACTGATGAATGTAAAAAAAAAAAAATCTCAGAACTGGAAATTTTGTTTCCCATAATACTTAAGGCAGAATTCTGATTTTGCAGAGGGTAGAAAATGCCCCTTGAATGTCGAAGTAAACCCAGGAAGTGGTTAAGCCTTGTTAAAACAGTCTTTTTTGTTTTTTTTTTAAGATTTTACTTATTTATTTGTTTTAAATGAATTTGCTTTTTATTTTTTTAAGATTTTATTTATCTATCCATGAGAAACATAGAAAGAGGCAGAGACACAGGCAGAGGGAGAAGCAGGCTCCATGCAGGGAGCTCGACGTGGGACTCAATCCTGGGTCTCCAGGATTACACCCGGGGCTGAAGGCCGCGCTAAATGGCTGAGCCACCCGGGCTGCCCTTATTTATTTATTTGTGAGAGAGAGAGAGCACATGTGCAAGCAGGGGGAGGGGGAGAGGGAGGGAGAGAATCTCAAGCAGACTCTGTGCTGCCCATAGAGTCCCACATGGAGTTCAATCTCATGACCCTGAGATCATGACCTGAACCAGAAATCAAGAGTCGGTCCCTTAACCGACTGAGCCACCCAGGCTTCCTTTAAAACAAACTTTCTATGAAAGTTGCTGATGACTAGGTTTATATGTTCTGGGAATCAGGCTCTTGACTCTACTGGGCTTCCCCCACCCACCCTGATTTAATTTACAACTTGAAAACTCTAAAATGTTTTCTGAGTGTGCTGTGCCCTAGCTTTTCCTTTATCCCCTCTGGATTTACTTTCCACCTTCTCCACCCTCTTCTGGTACTGGATGTTCTAGTTTCTATTTACTATATCAACCAAATTTTCTTTCCCTCTGGCTTCTGGTTGGGTGCATACAATAGGAGGCACATGTAAGTGATCAGAGGGAGAGAGATGCATCAATAAATATTTCTTTGGCTACGTCCTTGTTGTCCCTTTGTCAGGCACCAGCTGGTTTCCTCTAACTAAAGCCACACCTCCTGCTGGGTGCCCCCCTCTCCCATATCCACTGGTCTCGATGGGTCTGGTAACTGTTCAGCTGGCAGTAGCACTTGCTTGACCAGTCAGCATTGGTTTCCCCTGGTCCTCCCCACATTTTACAAAGAGTTTCTTTATGATGCTCTCATCAGTTTTCACTTCTGACCATACCATCCAAACAGGCTGTTCCCTGATCAGTAAATTCAAAAAGATTCTACACAGTAAAAAGAGAAATACTTGGATTTTATTGCATGGTTAACATAAGAAAGATTATTACTGTACCACTTCAGATAATACACCATGGGGTTTCTAGTTTTCTCCTTAGTAATTTAAAATTCAGTCTCTCTCTCTCATTTCACCTCTTCTTTCCTTCCTCCTCCTCCTGCTCCTCTTCCTTCTTCTCTCTCTCTTTCTCTCTCTCCTCCTCCCTCTCTGTCTCTGTCTCTCTCCCTCTGGTGGTCCTAGGTGAATCATCCCTGGGAAGAATTCTTCATTTTCTTAAGTTTTACAAGTTTCCCAGCTCTGTATATTAATAACAGATTTTATTAATTCTATTCTTAAGGATGGGTGGGAAGTGGCTTCTTCTAATTTTATTTGCAAAATGCCCGTCACTAAATATTTATAGCCACAGAACTCACTATTCTCTTTCTATTTGTGTGGTCTTCAAGTTTTTCATCTTTCCCTAATTTTAGGGCTCTAAGTTTCTTCAGCAACTGCTTCTGTGTTATCCCAAGATGTCGTGATGAGAAACTGTGCATCAGAAGAATAATTTTTCCAATTGAGGCACAAGCTGAAAATTGTTTCCTTCCGTGCAGCACTGATGCGCACTCGAATGGCCTCATTCTAACCTCCACCTCCCACACCTGCTTCCCTTGGTGAGCAATAGACTTGCTCTACACTCACTTATTGCAGAATTGTGATTTCAATTTCCACGCTAAGTATTTCTGAATCACGTTTGTTTCATTTGTAGATGGTTTTTTCTACTCTACAGTTTATTTTTAATATTCTGAAATAAATAGATTTTAGACTTCCCAGAAAATAAGTTTCAGAAGTTCACATATACATCATATTCTTTCCTTGGTTTGATTTTAAGGGGAACTAAAAGGATTTCTTCCTACTGTAGCCATACTTTTGAGAAGTTGTATTCCGTGAGAAGGACAAGGGCTTTGCTTTCTAAAAAATAAGATGAATCTTACGTGATTTACAATACTATATACGATTTGGCATCGTTACTTTGTTGGAGTTGTAACTGCAGAATTATCTAGATGTCATTCATCTGATACATGAGGCGATTTTCATAAGATAACTGGTTCTTATTTACCTTCATTTGAGTAAATCATGGCTCAATCCAGAGATGTTTTTGAATTGTTCAGCCTCTGGCTTCACATGTAACGGAAGTACTGAGTGTGGAATCTTCACCAAGTTTGGAGATCATGTTGTCTTTCAATAAGGATCCAAGAGCCACATGGGTTCAGACTACAATCCCCGGAACCAAAATACGTGATGTAATGTGTTCGTGAGAATGCAACTTTTGTCACAAAATTTGCCCATAGAAGTTAATTGGAAAACACTATATTATGTTAGTCATGTAAGTAATTGTGTGCTACTGTGTACATATGCACAGTGTACGATATATGTGTAGTAATATAAAAAAATAACTTATCAGAAATCTTTCCCGCTGGCCCATAAGTAGCTATACATAAAATTCTGTGGAGATCAGCTCCAAGATGACAGACTTTCTTCCTCATTTTTTGTTTTCTCATAGAAAATTCTATCATTTCAAGATTGAACACTTCCTTCAGAAGTGACGTCTCCCTTTTTTGGATGGTTTTTCTCTATGTAGATACCCCAGAATGGTGAATTCTCAGGATGCCTCACCACATTCTTAGTTACCTTTGTTAACCTGGAAAACTGAAAGCCGTTCTCTTTTTTTTTTTTTTTTTTTTTTGCACATTGATCAAAAAATTTAAAAACTTCTGCACGTTGTTTGGCAGCATGTTTTCCTTATATAATACAGAACTAAGGGGGAAAGTGGGAGACTTTTAAAGGTTTTATGGCTTTTGTGGGTTTAAGGTCTCAAGATGATGATGACTACAGGAGGAGCACCAACAGTTGCTGCTGGGCAACACCCTGTAACTTACTTCCAAGAGGCAGCACACATGGACTGAGAGTGTGAACTGTGGAGCTGACCTGCCAAGTTTAAGTATTGCCTTTGGGGCTTCCTAACTGGACAATCTAGCTCAAGTACTTAACTGCTCTGAGCAGCAGCTCCTCTCTCTTAATTGGGGATAATTAGAGTACCCTTCTCAAAGGCCAGTTATGAGCTACCATTTTAAACTACTTAAAACGCTAGTGCTATATAAGTGCTATGCAATCAGTAAATTCTGATTTTGAAGTGTTAATCTCTCTCTTCTACATTTATAGGATTTGAGTTCTGACAATTTCCACCCAATCATCATGGCACCTGGCAGGAGACAGAGTGCTTCTGCATCTAAATATCTAGGCTTCTAGGTTAGCAACAGAAAACATGATCGGTATTTCTATCATGTTTTGACAAAGTTTCATGTTGCTTTAATGATTCAAAACGGGGACCCTCATGAAGCAGTCAGCCAGATTCTTGACTCCCACAGTAATTCATCTTGGCATAAATTCTTTAAGTTCCTCCCTTGGCCAGAGTGAAGCCTAACTCATGAGTATACCTGAAATACAAAATCAGTAATGTTCCTCCTCTAGGCCAACAGTATTGACTTTAGGATTGTCTCAGCTATTAGAAAAACGATATTACTAAGAAAATGCGTGTGGCTCTTTTTTAGTTGTTTTTTTTTAAGACATTAAAGAAAAAGAAAAAAAAAAAAGAAAAAGGAAAATGTTTTCTTTGCCCCATAAGGGAGGAAAAACAAATTCCACGGTGTTCAAAATCTCCCTTTGGAAATATGTGTTTCATGGAGTTAAAATGTTCCAGTGATGTTGTTTTGAGATCATTTGGCCTGTTTTTCATCCTATGTCACACACAAAGAATTCTCCCACATAGGATGAGAAATTGGCCATCAGTTTTTCAAGCATCTGCTTTCAGACATGGCTCAAGCACTTATTTCTTAAAAGACCCCAAACAAATTCCCAGACTATGTGAAAATAGGATAATTCTTAGAAGGTTATAGAGGAGCAGAATCTGGTTTGTCTGAGTCTAACAGCATTTCAATTGTCCTGATGGCTAATTATAAACTTGTTAAGAGATTTGGGGGGAAAAAAAAGGAAGCATTTATCAAGGAGTTTTCACTATTTGGAGACTGTATCAATAAATAGAAACATTCTTAGAGATTATTGTATAATTTAATATTTGAAAAAACTCAGCAAAATACTTAGGAATCCTACATACTTGGATCATGCATAGCTTACTTATTTTTTTGGATTAGTAGTACGTAAGAACTTCTACTTCAGTAAGAATAATTCTGTCAGAAATAACTTTTTCTACAAAAGCAAAATTAATACGGATTCAATCATGGGCACATTATTAAACTTCAAATAATTTAGTTTACATGGCATTGTCAGCAACATTTATTTTATTCTTTATATGATAGTGCAGCTTTTGTCAAGATTCCTGAAATCTTGATATGAAAATTGCTCTACTTTTTGATCTAATAAAAAGCTTATGAAAATAATAAGAAAAAATAGCATTGATTGTCATTTGTCACCTGGATATAACTAGTTCCTTTGTTAATGTACAAAATACATAAGAATTAATTGCTTACTTCTTAATTAGTCCTATGTAACCCATTTCACATGAAGCATAGAGTATTTTGCATTAAGTATTTTATATAAAGCTAACACTCTCTTCGAGCTTCTAACCATAGCAACAAAAATCATAAAATGCCATGGCTCAAGAAGAAAATATCCATATTTTTAACATTTCTGAATGCAAATATAAATTCACTTGAGCACGGCCTATTTCTGGAGGCTCATAATGAATTCAGTCTTGAATTATACAAGAATCAACAATACTCAAAAGCTACAATGACTACAATGTAACTACAAGGACTACATTCCACAATCTACACATATAACTTAAAAACTTTAGAGGAGCTAATAAAAAAGATTATCTCCCAGAGCAAGTTCTTATTTGTTCTTCAGATCAACCAAAAGCCAGTTCTGTAACTGAAAGTTAGCTCCTTACAGCCAGGTGAAGGGGGCAAGTATAAATTACAAATCATCCATGTATTTTGGCAAGCCCCTCTCTCCCCTACCTTATGGTAGCCCCCCCCCCCAATTTTCTTACACTAATCACTCTAAAGTCTGTCAGTGATAAATAACATTACTACAAACAGCATTGCTCTTCCTTTTACTGTCACATAAGGGACTCACTGGAACTTTCACTTGCTGGTCTAGTGAATCTGAACTAAATCAATGGAATAAATAAAATATTTATAAATAAATCTGTACGTCCAGTCCTAACTTCCCATATGAACCATAGAATTATAACTGCATTCCAATATCACTATGAGATGTCCCTCCAACCCTAAAATTTATAGTTTAACATCGTCTTCTCTTGCAAACGAAACACCATACTTGTCTCCCAAGTGTGTGACCTTGATTCATTCTTTCTTCTTTCTTTCTTTCTTTCTTTCTTTCTTTCTTTCTTTCTTTCTTTCTTTCTTTCTTTCTTCCTTCCTTCCTTCCTTCTTTCCTTCTTTCTTTCTTTCTTTCTTTCTTCCTTCCTTCCTTCCTTTCTTTTCTTTCTTCTTCCTTTCACTTTATATTCTTTAACTTGCCCCCCTCCTAACTTTGTTATGTATACTAATCAAAACATCCTGTTAATATTCCCTTTTGTTAATCACTCACAAGGTTATACCATTCCCACCGTCAATACCTAAGTTATACACCCTACTTCACATTTAGCTTATTATAACAGTTTCCTAGTCTACTCCATATTCTAAATCATCTAAATATGACTACTAGGTTAATCACCATTAAAAACAACTAATATTCAATGTGGCATTCTCCTTTAAAAGAACCTAAATCATTCCTGAGGACAAGATTTGAATTCGTCAAACTCAAATCAGAAGTTCTTAATTAACTGATGACCCTTATTTGTCATAATTTATGTCTTCTTTGCTTTTCCTATGAAATTTTCCTTCCAGCTGATTTTCACCTCACATTCAAGCGAACACCCTCACCTGTTCGACCATGTCAGTACATTGAGCTAAAACTCTACCTCTATTAGTTTGCAGAAGAGTCTGGAACGTCTTCTGCCATGATATTCACTAATTCATACCCCCTACACTCTTCTAAAAGTCCAGTTTAGCATGTGCCATGTTCCCAAGCACACCATGTGTTCCTAAGCACTCAATATTCATTGAATACCTACCGTATCAGTCAAGGTAAAGTAAATTTTCTGCACAATACCAAAATCTTGGTAGATTAAAATAATGCATTTAGATAGATAATTCACTTGAGCTCTGTATCAATTTCGAATCTTCACTCAGATAATACACTAGAGGACATTATATTATTTGGAATATGCCTGTTCCCATAATGGAAAGAAAAGAACATGGAGATCATACACTGGCTTTTATAATCTTCAACTTGATATTGGAATACATCACTTCTTTTCACATTCCAGCCCTAATTATAAGAGAGCAAGATGTGAAATCCTACCATTTGTCCTGACAGTGGAGAATTAGGAATATTGCTGTGTTTCCTTATATGCCTTGACATTATAGACTGCAATATGATCTTTTTAAAAATATTTTATTTATTTATTCATGAGAGACACAGAGAGAGAGAAAATGAGGAGAGAGAGAGAGGCAGAGACACAGGCAGAGGGAGAAGCAGGCTCCATGCAGGGAGCCGGATGCGGGACTCAGTCCTGGGACTCCAGGATCACACCTGGGTCAAAGGCAGGCACTAAACTGCTGAGCCACCCAGGAATCCCCTGCAATATGATCTTAAATGGAGGATATTTTCTTTCTCTTTCTTCACTCTTCCTTGCCTGTATAATGATATATAGTCGGTGTTTTCCTGGTGTCTCCATCACCCCCTCACATTATGTTCATATCTCATATTCATAGCTTGAAGTTTCTAAGCTATTATAAAACTGAAGTTATCAGAGATCCAGTCATTAAATAAGCAAGCAGCCTGATATACCTGGTTCTCAGCTTTTTATGCTTCTTCTTAGAACTTTAGGTAAAGTGTTTGTGGCATTCCTTAGTGCAGTTAACCCTCTTCCCAGGTGCATGATAGATTTACACTTTCTGAAGCTACAAGACTAGTATTAGCTAAAAACTTTTGGCCTGAAGTGATACGTCTCCCTACCGGCTCAGAGCATACAATTTCTGATGCAAGACCCTCTAGGACCCTTCTTCTCTTGACCCCCATGTCAGCACATATCAAGGTGGTGGCTTCTTTGTCAGTTTATGTCAAGAATGAGCACAGACACCTTATCAACCTATGGTGCACATGTCACTGAGCAAGAGGTAAACTCTCATTGTTTCAGACCCATACAGATTGGAGCTGCTCATCACCATCATGATCTAGGTTATACCGACTAATGAGGAGCTTATAAAACCTATAGCTCAGAGAAACAGTATGGAGGTTTTTCTCTTTCTCACGGAATGTTGCAATCAGGAGCTGAGTCTGGTTCTGGTCGCCTGCCGGGCATGGAGCATTTGGGGATCCTGTTTCCCGACAGAGTTGAACTCTGAGTGCCTTGTTTGCTTTTGGAGCCAGATCCCAGCAAGCCTGGGCTACAGCTGTGTGTTTCTATTCCACTTCTGGTCCATAAAGATTCTTATCTTGTTTATGGATACTTCTTTTGATGTTTTAAAATTATTTTACCTGTCACTGCCCTGTGCTTGGAATGGAAGGGGTGCTTTTTGTAAAACAAGCTCTCACATTGCCACTTTCTCCTCCAACGATTGTGATGGTTTTAAATATCAAGTCCTCAGGTCAAGCCAAGTATCTGCTAATACTATGATAGGAAAAATATGATTCAAGATATATCAGGATTTCTTAACCTGGGCATTATTGATATTATGAATCACATATTTCCTTGGGTTGGGGGAAAGTGGGGGTATCTTGTACATTGTAGGGTATTTAACAGCAACCTGGCTTCTACTTACTGGAGTCCTGGAGCCACCAACACACACTCATGAGTTGGTGACTATCACAAATTTCTCTAGCCATTGACAAATGTCCTTTGGGGAAGGGGACAAATTCACTACCAGTTGAGAATCAATAACCTAAAGGTAAGTTCAAAAGAAGAATGAAAAAATTATTTGGGTAATTACTAAGGATATAGTCTTTTTAGGTAATTATTTGGGGATGTGAAGATTTAGATTATACATCTGGTGTGTATGTATGTGTGTTTACTAAAAAAAATGTTATATTATCATTTCATCAAAATTTTACAAAGAGAATGATCCCTAACCATTCAAGGTACTATGTGGTAGATGCCTTATGTGTGCCAGAGTGAGCGCTTATGCACACAGATGTCAACTAGTCTCTTTCAGTCTTTATTAGGGTAGACAACTCATCTCAGTTTGATTGACACTTTCCTGTTTCAGCACTGACTGTCGTCATCCCAGGAAAGGCTTCAGTGTACGGCCCTGAGACAGCCGGTCTCCCTACAATTAGGTTGAGCAACGCTCCCAGTTTATGCCTCATGGAAAGTCCATGTCATAACTAACAGTTCTGCTAAATCTTACTAAGAAGGTATTTCTGTAGCCACTTCTTGCTCCTATTTCCTGCTTTCCTTGAATTTTTTTTTTTTAAATCCCGAATCTTGAGCCTCTTCATTCATCTCCTTGCTAGCAGTTAAACAAATATGGACTTCATTCTCCTTCTTCTATTTCAAAATAAAAGACAAAGAAAACATTCAAAAGCCCTTTGGTCTTTGGCATAATCTATCAAAGATTTTAGACATCATCAAATCACAGAAACGTTGTCTAAAATAAGATATCATATATTCTGGATCCGAAAACTTCTAAAGCGAATCTATCATGTTGCACATTCACTTATCTTCTGTATTTTATCACTCTCTCCACCACTGCTACCACCACCACTCACACACTCTTCTCTTTTTTCTCTCCCTCTTTCTGTTGACTCCTGATCAGAGTAGGTTAGTTCTTGGATTTGTTTCCCTAACTTTAGGATCTCAACTTTTTCTCAGTAATTTTGTCAATGTTTGTTTCTGTACAAAGACAGATATCATTCTCAAATGAATTCTGGAATGTATAGTAAGATAATGTTTCTTTGACCCCTTCAAACATGGATAGGGATTTGGAGGAGAAAGAAAAATGCATTCTATCTGGGAGATAGCAGAAGGCTTTCTTGCCAAGAGAGGAGACAAGAAAAAAAAAGGCATGGAAATGAGATGATACTGGGCAATTTGGGGGCCAGCAAGTAGTCAAGTGTGGCTCAAGAGAAGAATCTGTGGAAGAAGATAAATTAAAATTAGTCTGAGACTACATTAGGGAGAAGCTTATATGCGCACATACAGAAGTGGGAATTTACCTACAAGAAGTAAAAAGCTATCAAGGGATTTTAAGTAATGAAGTGATATAATTAAAATGAAAACTTTATACATTAAGTCATCAAGCAATTATCTATCCTTTTAATTATTTTTATATCACTTTCTCATTCATTAATCTAAAATACAATCCTAATATATAACTTTATAATCATGCAAAAGTCTCCAGTGTTGGAGACTGCACTGCACCTTCTTGTCTCTTGATTATATAGAGGAGTTTTAAACTGACAGGAAATGCAAATTAAGTTTCTTGAGTGATTTTTATGAATTAATGTTATCAGGATCCTTACTGTCCAATATATTGTGTATTTTTATTTGAAAAAGAGCTGTTGTTGGACACCCTTTAAAAAATGCAACATAACAAAAGATTTCTAAAGCAGTATAATACCTCCTTAGTTTTCATTTTTTCTCTGTAGATGAGCAAATTTTTTCCCAGTGTAAATGAAATATATAAGGGAGGGATATTTAGATATTTAGAAAACTTTATATTTGATGTACTCTTAAGCTTTTGGGGGCAATATTTCATGACATTTTAGATTCTTCCCTTGCTATGTCAGATGGGAATTCATTCAGAAATAATTGAAACCACTTTCTGTCTATAAATTCCCAAGTGCATTGTAGAAAATTATTTGCAGTCTGTTGAATCATCAATGAATAAAGGTCATTGTTCCTCTCTGATTTTAGTTCTTTGCTGGTGTTGACATGAGAATATTTCTTGCTGATATTTATATCATTCGTATATATATATATATAACACAGACACACACACACATCACACACTCAAGAATAAGTGAAATTTTTATGTTCCTGCTACTTTTAGTCTCTTTTCTTTGTTCATTTACATACATAATTTTGAGCTACATTTCCAGAAATATACTCGTTTGTCATATGAATTTTGTCAGATGAATATTACTAAGCAACCAGTATTTTCCATTTGTAATGTACATTTCCTTATAATAAATGAGACAGAAAAAGGTTAATATTGCAAAATGTACCCACAAGTTGACTAAAGTCCCAAGCCTGTATCTGTATTCCTCATTCTTCCATGTAAAAAACCATTAATAAATTTCCATATAAGTGAAGTTCAATTGGGAATGAAAATGATACGTTGTGCATTGTTCTAGTGTCACTCAACCCAGACATTACTCTAATATGCTTATACTTCATTTTTGTATGGTAATTATTTGTTTTAATCTCCAGTTAATTTTAATAGATAAAAGAGGAAGAATTTCAAAATATTTATACTACCTCTCAATATAGTCACTGTGCATTTGCAATGACGTCAAGCTTAAAGCAATAAAATTATGACCAAGTATAACTATGTATGGCCAAAGTGCTTGAGATACCCATTACCTCCATTTTTTTAAATGCAGGTCTAACTTTCAAGTAATATAAGGCAATAAGGAATTATCCTGACACTAACAGGTTTGTTTCATAAACCAACTTATGGTTAGGCTAAATCTTTACCTTCCAAGAGTACTCAGTCAGAGTCATTTAATTTGCTATTTCTGAAGAGTTGTTTCTTAGGAGAAAATGATTGCCACCTTCGTGAATTATCTGCACCCATACCCACCTATAGGATTAGATTCAGACATGGTTCCATCCAGGCTTGGATCATTTTCTCAATATCTGCTTCAGTTCTGCCCGTTGTGTGTTAGCATCATCTTTGACTTGGCTTCCCCCATTGTAGGAAGATGTCTACTAGCAGCCATGGAAGGCAATATGGTTGATATCTAAGAAGAGAGGATCATTTCTTCCTGTAAGTACCAAATTCCTAAAATACATACTGATTAGACTGTCCTTGTGTCATTCCTTATAATCAAGCAATTGCTATGTACTAATTTGCTAGCCCTAAATTATCTGAATCTTTGTGGCAAGTTAAATAGGAATACCTGGCTGTCTTAGATAAACATCCGGGTACTGAGAGTTAAGCTAATCTCACCAAAAGAAATGCTACAACATAGCAGGATAGAGATAGAGTAGATGTTGATGTGACAACTTGCAATGGCTACTGTCACAGATGAGTTCTCTGGATGCAAATCCTAAGAGAGGGTTTGATATTCGGGATGTTTATTTGGGGTATACCCTTAGATCAACTCCTGTAGAGGGAGGAGGAGATCAGTAATGGGCAAAGTGGCAGGGCCAATGACAGTTTTCACCTACCTTATTAAGAGTTCTCAAGCTAGAACAGTTCTTCAGAGTTGTTCTCAGTTGGGTCAGAATGGCCGGGCATTTGCTCTTTCACACAGATCATTGAAAGTGGCCACTTGGGAAAGAGTCATGGCTCTGGTGCTTCTCTGCAGGTGAGGCAATTCCTAAAGGGGCTGAAATCTAAGGGCACCTGATGACAGGATTCCCAACAGCTAAGCCAACAAGCTCTTCACATCATGGCGTCCGTCGCATTCACTACAGGCCTTAAAAAAGTAACGTGTGAAACCCTATTTATGAATATCCTGGGTATACCAGTTAACTCTAAAAGTGAATCATGCTCCAAGTTGACAAAGGAGCTCAATTGGTTTGATTAATTCTGTGTTCTTCTAGCTAATCAGGAGTTGTATTGAAACAAAATGTAACTTTTTTCTTCTCTAATCCTTTCATATCAATCTCAAATCTCAAAGAGGCAGAACACAGGGTCATAATTCTTTGGAAATATCAATCACCTCACATTTAGCTTTACAAACCAAACACAGATTTTTGAGTTACTAGCTGAGTTGCACAGCAGCATAAAATCACCCTCCCTCATACTAATAAAATGAACAAATAGTTTTTAAATGAAGAGAAGAAGAAAAAGGGATGAAATTCCTTCATAAGTAATGATAATAAGGAAATGTGAACAAATGAAAGCCATATACCTCAAAAAGCTAAGGAAAGAAAGAGAATTCTGATATGACAGGCAGGATAGTCTGGGTGCCTGGGCCAGCTTCCTTGCTCCCAGAATCAATCTTGTGAAAAGATAATGACTGTACAAGAATCTCCGAACTCTCACTAAAATCTTCCATTGGAAAAATGTGGACTTGAGAAGTAGGCAGCCTTTTTGATTTTTTCCCCTCTAGTATTCTATATAGTTTGAGTTTTAAAATAATGAGTAAGCATATATTTTTTTTATTTAAATAGAGATTATTTGTGTGAGAAATAAAAATAAGAAATAAAAAATTAGTTCATGTGTCACATGAACAGTACCTACTTAAAAGCATCAGGACAATGCATGGGAATCTATGAGTTGAACTTGGTCAGTGTCATTTTTTACTCATCAGACCTTCAATAGACACACCTCCAAAAAAGAACTATTTGATTTTTTTTTTAACTTTTTTTTTTAATTTTTTTATTTATTTATGATAGTCACAGAGAGAGAGAGAGAGGCAGAGACACAGGCGGAGGGAGAAGCAGGCTCCATGCACCAGGAGCCTGATGTGGGATTCGATCCCGGGTCTCCAGGATCGCGCCCTGGGCCAAAGGCAGGCGCCAAACCGCTGCGCCACCCAGGGATCCCGAACTATTTGATTTAAAACAAGTAATAGAAATTATACTATATAAATTTTCTGTATGAATTTATTCTAAAGTGATGAGACTATCTCTTAAACATTACCTTGCTATTTTTTTATTTAAGCAATATACATTGAAATAATAACTCTTCTCTTCCTAAGCCCTTTATGCTATACCTTTTCTTTCTATAGGTTTATAGTCTAGGTAGTATTAGCGACAAATGAAAATCGTGTATTTGTAGTGTCTGCCGATAACAGATGCTCCATAGGAAACTACCAGCTGTGGTCACCTGTAGGGGCACCTCCTTAGGATCCATTATGTATAACTAATGCCTAACTTTCAGGTCTCGAAGTTATGGTCCTAGAAGCCTGCCTAGTGCACATCACATCCAAGAGATAGAGGAATATTGAGGTTCAGAAGATGATTCTCTCCCTCTACTCTTCTTCTTGCCTCCCACCACACTGTAAGTGGTTGAACTTAAAAAAGAAAGAAGGGGGCAGGAGGAGAACAGAGAATAAAATAACATTTGGCTAAAGGGAAAAAAGAAATACATGTAAGTAAATCTAGTCCTTAAAGACCATTCTACATTAAAGTCATCCCACTGTCATCGTTGGCTTTGTGTGGGGGTTCCAGGAGACTTGAGTTGAAGTTGCAGATGTACCAAGTATTAGTCAGGGTTCTCCAGAGAAACAGAACCTATAGATAATGTAGAAAAGGAAAATTTTTATATAGCAACTGGCTCACGTGCTTATGGTAAATAAATCCCACAATCTGCCACCTGCAAGCTGGAGAAGTTACTGGTATAATTCACTCTGAGTCTGAAAGCCTTAAATTCAGGCGTTTATGGTGTAAGTCCTGGTCAGAGTATAAAAGCCCAAGGGCCAGGGGCTCTGACGTCCTAGGGCAGGAGAAGACAGCTATCTTAGCTCAAGCAGAGAGAAAGAATTTGCCCTTCCTTGACTTTTTTTGTTCTATTCAGTCCCTCAACAGATGCGATGATGCTCAGTGCTTTGGTGAGAGTGATCTCTACTCAACTGACATATTCAAAGGCTAATCTCTTCCAGAAACACCTTTATAGATACACTCAGAAGTGTTTTACCAGTTATCTGGGCATCTCTTATCCCAGTCAAATTGACTTACAGAATTAATCATCACACACCTTAGCTATCTTGTCAGTCTTTTTATACCTCACTTTCCTTACCTATACATAGATAAGGCCTAGTATTCTTAGGGTTACTATGAGAATGAAGTATGTAAAAACACTTTATAAATGGTAGCATACCATAAAACATAAATGAAACAGGATGCCCCAGTTGTGCCCAGCTTAAACTAATTTAGACTCATTTTGCCAAATCAGAGAGATGATGACTACTCCATGTGTTATTGTGCAGGAGGTATTTTATTTTCAGGCTAAAGAGGAAAAGAGAAGTGTGTGTGTGTGTGTGTGTGTGTGTGTGTGTGTGTGTGTGTGTGGTGTATACAGCCCTGGGGCTAATCTGGGGAAAGGAAGAAAAAGCAGAATAATTGAGTGAATAACGTAGTGTCTGTTCTCACTCAGCATGAGTAGGGAATATTCTCAGTGGGGTAGGGATTAAAGCAAATAACTAAAGAGGGTGTTCACATAAGATTCTGTGCATTTCTAAGTGCTAACATGGTTTCTTGGCTCAAAAGACAAAATGTGACAGAATTAGGGAGAAGATTCACTGTTTACCCAACCCACCATAGATTTCCAAGTTTCCAGGGGCAAACTCAGCCAGCAGGAAAAAAAGTGTTAAGCCTGATGGGAATGCCAGACAGTTGATGGCACCTGGTATACCAGCACTCCCATGCAAGTTACCAGTGGAAGCGGCAACCCACCCGTGGATAGTCTGCAGAAAACAGACTTCCTCAAGGAAGCTGAAGAAAAGAGTATGGACGGAATTTCTTCTGAATATACAAAAACAAAAAAACAAAAACCAAAAACAAAAAACTTCCAGTGCCTGAGGGATTGCATTACCAAAGGTCTATGGATTTTAATATTTGTGCCCTCAGGTGGGTGAAGCTTGAGAATATTTTTTGAATGGCATACACAGGTAGCACCCATATAACAAAATGTACGTGTCATATCCCCATTTATGAATTATTTTTTCATTTTATGGATTTAGTTTTATGGAAAATAGAATATCAACAACACAAATTCATCTATGTAAAAGATGACATGTTTTACTGTACCTTGCACATCCCAAACAACTGAAGTTTCCCCTGCATAATTTCTAACTCCTTTTAAAAAATATTTTATTTATTTATTCATAAGAGACACACACAGAGAGAGGCAGAGACATAGGCAGAGGGAGAAGCAGGCTGCATGCAGGGAGCCCAATGTGGGACTCGATCCTGAGACTCCAGGATCACGCCCTGAGCCAAAGGTAGACACTTAACTGCTGAGCCACCCCAGCTTCCCCATAACTTCTAACTCCCAAACTCAAACTCCTAAAGCAGGAGTTTTAGATTTTGAAGCTATGAGACCCGTCTTCAAATGAAATCTTCTCTTAAATCCCAGTACAAGTTCCAACTGAAAAACGACGTAACGAGCAAAGAAAATATCATTACCTTTATATCTGACACTGGAGCTTTTCTTAGAGAGATGAGTGTTTTACTGAGAAATAAACTATGGCCAATGGTGAGAAATCCCCAACTCCCCTTAGAAGGATTATATGTTGGCTACAACATAGTGTAAACATAAGTAAAGAAAGAAAAGAAAGAAAAGGTGTATGTTGCTAGGATAATCGGAGAGGGATAAAAAGAGGGGAGATCTACTGTAGTCTTAACTCCTGTGTGGCTTTTTTTTTAATGTAAAAATCATTGAATGTTACTATGACACTTAGGTCAGAAACAGCATATAGATACTCAAGAGCCAAGAGATGGAGACAGCCCTGGGGATTTTCAAAAATATTTAACAGACTTTAAATGCCCCAGCATCTTTTGATTTGGTGTGAGCTTAGGCCAATTTCAGTTAGATTTTATGTGGGAGGTAGGCCTAAGCTAACATTAAAAATACATTAATGAAAGCTGACTGCTTTGTTGGAAATGTATGTGGGTGCATAAATAGCCATACAGTGGTCAGGCTCAGTACATCTCAGGGACTCCTGAACCATCTTCATAGGCCTTCCAAGGAAAACAGTGTGAAAATCAATACATTAGATGACCTTTTTTTTTTAATATTGGATAATATTTTTTAAATATTTTATTTATTCATTCATGATAGACAGGGTTGGGGAGGCAGAGACACAGGCAGAGGGAGAAGCAGGCTCCATGCTGGAGCTCCCTGGGCCAAAGGAGCCTGATGTGGGACTAGATCCCGGGACTCCAGGATCATGCCCAGGACCAAAGGCAGGCGCTAAACCGCTGAGACACCCAGGGATCCCCATTAGATGACCTTTAAAGTTATTTATAAAAGAAAGAATTGAACCAAATTTTATAGATTTAGTCTGTAGATTTATTTCTGTGCTGTGTTCCTTAGTTGCAGTTTATGCCAAATTTAAGAATTGTGCTCTTCTTGGGTTGGTCCCCCACCCATGAACACAACTAAACTGAATGAAATCTAGTATAACATGAGGAATAGAGACCGTGTCTGGAAGATGTAACATTTGAGTGAAACTTAAATAATAATATTATTATTATAGATTTTCTTTTTTGCTACTAAAGCACTTTTTTTTTTTTTTTACTAAAGCACTTTAAATATATTTGGAGAAAGCAAGTTATTTCCCACATTTAATTTTGTCATTTTTCTGTTCCTTCTTCTTTTCTAATCCTAAGGCTATGCAGAGAAGCACTATAGTTACTGAGTACTATAACAAACCTAACCATTTTCCTACAGATGTGCAGAACTAGTCTTTGATCAGACCTGTAATCCTTCCTGTGAAAGAATTATTCACTCAGTCATCACTTTGAGTGGTGGTTATGTTGAAGATACAACGGGAAAGGCAGGAAATGACATGGTTTTACCTTTGATAAATTTCTAATCTAGTGAGGAAGAAAAGAAAAAAAGTATTATAGCCTGATGTGATACATATTACAAAATAGGTATAAAATACTCTGAAGACACAGTGGGGTAAAAAAAAGTAATGAAGTCTGTTAAAAAATGTTGTTACCTGTCAGAAGCAAATTTCCAAATCAGTCTCGAAGGATGAGTGGGATTTAATCAGGCAGAGAAAAAAAGAAAGAGACGATGGGGAGAGAGACAAGGTTGGGACAGAAAACCAAACATGGACTGGACAGAAGGAGTAATTAACCCAGTATATAAGCCTTTCAGATGACAATTGACGAGGCTTTTAAATGAGGAAAACACTAAGGCCCAATTGACATGTCTTTACTATTTTTACTAATAAAATCAAATAAAAAGTGTCAACCTTTTGTTATTGTTACTGTTAAATTTTTATGCTGCTTTCCCCTGGGGAACACAACACACAATCTCATTCCAATTTTAGTATATGTGCTGCCAAAGCGAGCACAACACACAGTCTCATTACATTTTCTTGCTGTAGTCTCAGGGACAACTTTTGGACTTGGGCAGATTTCTCATTGAAATTTTGCCAACTGCGGCCAGCAAACAGCAATAGAATACTTGACAACAGAAATTTGACATTGTAAAGTTTTCTGGCTATATTCAAGAGAAATGGCATAAATCAAGTCAGGTTTTAACGTGCTTACACAAAGTGAGCCTTCAACCATTTAAAATTTCACTCATCATCACTAATTATAATTCTATATGTTTTTGAAGGCTTTATAATTCAACCCTAGCATTTTGCTCAAGGCTGACACTTGGGCTTTCCCTTCAAAACTTCATAAGAACTAGAATCAGGTAAAACCAGTTTAGCAGATCTCGTAGAGGGTGAGTTACAATCTCTTACACTATCCCATACTCCAAACACTTACCCCCAAATTGATGGGTGCTGCTGCTGGAATGTCAACATTCTCAGAAATACTGTCAACAAAAGCAAGGCTGGTCTCCAAGATATTCAAAACAAGTAACTGAATAAGGTACTATTTGGAAGTACGACTTCTTTATAGCTGATTTTCGAATTATTGACCACATGTAATTTTATTTATCTGGCCTCTTTCAAAGAAAAAAAACCCTCAGAGCTTTTGTGCATTGATAATATTTTAGTATTTTTTTTTTCTAAATGGTAGGTCAGGAAAAATTTTGAGAGCAGTGGAATTGCCTGGGAAGTCATATAAAATTATAATCATTTGTAGTTCTAACAGTCAAAGAAAAAGAGTATTCATAAAAAACCCACAGGCAATCATGAAATTGAAAACGGGAAGAACATACGGCATTTTGTTTCATTTTAAAGTACAGATAAAAAGTAGCCCTTCAGAAGACTGAGTAACCTTAAATATATCATCACAGAAGCACAGAATTTTAATGTTCAGAAGGACTTCAGACATCATCTACACCAACCTCTTCAACTGACATATGAGTAACTAAGGTCGATAAAAAATAAGTGGCAAGCCTAAATTCACCAGGAGAGCAGCAATCAGGTGAGAGAACTCTGGGCTACCAGCATTTGACTCTGCTAGACATTAGGTAGAGGCATACCTTTGGGAAATATTAAGCCATATGTTTTCTTACGTGTCTTCTCTCTTTAACTAAGGTACTCCATTCAGGTTGAAAGACATGAGGCTGCCCTGTCTTAGCAGAATCAAAATTTACGAGAAGCAGATTCTTAGATTTTTACTCAAAAGCCATGGTCCAGATGGCTTTTGATTAGGTTACAGAATATTTATATTTAGGAGGAACCACTTACTTATTTCCTGCCCTTATATATAAATAAGAGAAAAAAATCCCTCAGGAAAAGAGAGAAAATTCATCATTGGATAGAAAGATAATTTAAGGGATCCCTGGGTGGCGCAGCGGTTTGGCGCCTGCCTTTGGCCCAGGGCGCGATCCTGGAGACCCTGGATCGAATCCCACGTCAGGCTCCCGGTGCATGGAGCCTGCTTCTCCCTCTGCCTGTGTCTCTGCCTCTCTCTCTGTCTCTCTCTGTGACTATCATAAATAAATTAAAAAATTAAAGAAAAAAAGATAATTTAAAAAGTGGGCTTTGTCAATGTACACTCCAAGAGGAAGATGATAGATTAACATAGAAGTTTGGATATTTTAAGGCAAAGAGGATCTGAGGCCGGCTCACAGGGAGGCAGGAATTTTGAAGGAGCATCCTAGGCCAAAGGGCAAGAAGGGCTACCTGAGGTTTTGCAGAAAGACAGTCACTGCCTCACTCCAGTGACGGAGCCCAATGATGAGCCCCAACATGGTGCAGAACTTTGAGGTTACCAATTAGCTAAGTGGTGGCAAACTGAGAACGTAGACACCTTCCCACCCAGGAAGTGACTGCTATTGGTTTTGATAAGAGAGACTTTCATTACCCACTTTCTGACTACACGGTCTTAGCCAACAACATTTCCCAGGATTTAAAGACTGTAAAATCTACCAGCACAGGGTACTACTACTTCATAGCAAAGGAAAGGAAGTTCAGGTGTGAGCTTGACCATAGGATTCACTGATTCTTTTACATATCACAATACCCAGAGGTTTCTGGCCCTAATAAAATGACAGCAAGAGGTGGAGAAAACATCTAAATGGTGGAAAGAGGAAATAGTCTGCTACTAATTTGTGTTCTCCATTCCTACAACTCTGAACTGTGAGGATTTAGAAGTGCTGGTTCCCAAGAGGAGAACGCTTTAGTTAGGAGACATAAAAAGGGTTCAATTTAACCATAAAGATTTGTTGCAACTGGGTTACTTTGGGCTCCTTGTGTCTCAAGACTAGGAATAGAAAGAAGATTTACCATCTTAGAAAGGACAGTTGATCCTGCCACCATGTAGGGTTACTGTTACACAATGGGGCCAATGTGAAGTATATTTCAACCAAAAGTAATCTACTTGGGAACCATTTTGCTAACTGTGTACAACTCTTATAGTAAACAGAAAAAAATGCAACAGTAATGCTGGCCTAGTCTGCACAGGGCTCATGCTTTTCAGGGGTGGATGTCTGTGTTATATCACTAAGGTAGCCACCAAGAACAGCAGTGAAGCTAGCTTAAAATTGAAGAAATCTGAAAAAGATAATACAGCAGGGAAACAATATCAATTGCGCCCCAGCAACCAACAGCAGTGGTAAGAGTTACAGTTCTTTTCACTAATTTCTCAGGATTAAAAATCCCAAGAAAGCTGAAAAAAAAATGCATTCATAAATTTCATACAAATGTGTGATTCTGAGTGGTGCAAGGGGTGGACTATTGAGCATGCTAGGACTGTCGCGTAGTTCTCCCTTCTGGAACAAAGAACTTAATCTTCCATGTTCTCAGGGTGCTTCACGCAGAGATCCCTCAACTGTCAGCCTTCTTCTGGAGGGTCTTTGTTAAAGGGAGCTGCCTCCGTCAAGGGCACACCTTTTTTTTTTTTTTTTTTTTCCAGCCAGCTCATTCAAAGACTAATCAGCATGGGAGTATAAAGCCTAAATCCCTCACTCCAACTCACAGAAACTCTGAATGACCATTCAAACTTTAGATCTCCCCTCGAGACCTGCTGAGGCCTTTGTTGAGCCTACAGCACAGACCACTTTGTCCTCTGCCCAGTCCTGCTTCCTCCCCTTCCTTTCCATACCTGTTGGTTCTAGGAGCACTCCTTAATAACCCTCCTGTGTGAACACCTCCATCTCAGAATTGGTTTCTGAAGAACTCCATCTCCACTAGATATTAACTAGGGAACAGAAAACCCCAGCCAGACTCAGAGAAACAAGACAAGTAAGAAAAAAAAAAAAAAAAAAGAAAGAAATACAAGTTTCGTAATCGACCAGCATAAGCAGGTTGAGTAACCACAGAAGTCAAGCAGGGAATTGTCCTATACATTATAAAAGTCCAACATTTATACCAAGGGAGGATGCCTGGGTGGTTCAGTGGTTGAGCATCTGCCTTTGGCCAAGGTCATGATCCCAGGGTCCTGGGATTGAGTCCTGCACTGGGCTCCCTGTGGGGAGCCTGCTTCTCTCTCTACCTATGTCTCTACCTCCCTCTCTGTTCTCTCATGAATAAATAAATAAAATCTTTTTAAAAAATACCAAGAAGCATTTTTCCATCTTCTTCCTTCTTGCTGCATTGATTACGAAATTATTGTGAGTATTGAGAAAATAATAGAGTCATATCCACACCAGATTGCTTCTATATTCATCTAACTGACTATCTGGGAGTCCATTTATAAAACAAAACAAAACACCGATCCTGTGTTGCCCCAACAGGCAAAGGAATGCACAATCCAACACCGTGGTATTAAAAATAATTAGAAATAGTTCCAGTTATTTTCCCTAAGCATTGTGTATATGATTTTAAACAATCTTATCTTGAGGCACTATGAAATGTATAAACATAATAAATTTTCAAATTTTTCTGTAAGTTAAAATAATTCTAACTATCCTACAGAAAGTTTCCATTTGATGGATATTAATTTCAATTAAGCAATAATGATCCAATCTGTACAAAATTGGTCATCATGCATTCTCATGAATGCTTTAAGGTTTATTTTATTTTTTAAAGATTTTATTTATTTATTTGACAGAGAGAGACAGAGGGAGCACAAGCAGGGGGCATGGCAGGCAGAGCTAGAGGGAGAAGGAGGCTCCCCACTGAGCAGGAGCCTGATCTGGGGCTTGATGCCAGGGTCCTGGGTTCAAGGTCCACATTGGGTTCCCCACTCAGCAGGGAGTCAGCTTCTACCTCTCCCTCTGCTCCCTCCTCTCCCCCCACACCCATTCCTTCTTTCTCTTTCTCTCAAACAAATAAAATCTTAAAAAAAAAGTTTACTTGTTTGGTACAAAAAAAAATAAGTATTTTATAATTCTGCTAGTCCAAAGTTTTATTGTAAACTATAGACTAAAATTTAAAAAGAGATTTATTTTCCATTTGATATTGAAAATTAGTTTGCCAATATAGTAATACTTTGTTTCATTAAAAAGTTAGTTAAAGCAACAATTTATAAAAGTAATTAAGAATTTAATTAGCTTTCCATGTGCAAATCTGAGAAACAAACCATGTGAAATTTGATTGAAGCTTCCTTTGGCGTGTGAAGAGATGTTACACACAAAATATATAACATTATTTAGTATGTGGGAATTTGCATCCATGATGTTCAAGTACAGGAGGTATATCTGTATAATCCTTTATCTTTTTAGCCTTCCAGGAAATGATTCTTAGACTTCGGTAGAACTATCATAAGGGTAGCAAATAAAAATTGTTTTACGCTAGAGACTTACATGTAGGCAAACACAGTATAAGAATTCCTGTTGCCAAAAAAAAAAAGAGAGAGAGAATTCCTGTTGCCACATTCTCTGCAGCACTCCTTTTCCCCAAGTTTTTGTTTAAATTCCAGCTAGTTAACATACAGTGCAATATTAGTTTCAAGTGTAGAATTTAGTGATTCATCACTTACATTGCAACACTATTTATGTCGGGGTTTTTAAATTTGCCAGTTTGGTGGGTAGAGAATCATAACTATGTTTTGTATTTTTGTTTCTCCTCATACTGAAGTTGTACATATTTTTATGTCTGTTTTCATTCACGTTTTGTCTCTTGCTGAACACTTTTTCTTGTCTTTTCCCATTTTTTCTTTTTTTAGCTTTTTAATTGTGAAAGTTTTTGATGTAGGCTGCTACTATTTCTTTTTTGTTGGTTATATGTCACTTGTCTTTACACTATTTCCTTAATAGCATCACTTGATGATAAACATTTTATTTATTTTTTATTTATTTATAGATTTATTTAAAGATTTATTTAAAGCTTTATTTATTTATTTGAGAGATAGAGAGTGAGGAAGGAAAGAGGGGGTGGAGAGAGCATCTGAAGCAGATTTCATACCTACCGTGGACCTAATTTAGGGCTTGATCCCAGGACCCTGAGATCATGACCTGAGCTGAAATCAAGAGTCAGATGCTTAACTGACTATGCCACCCAGGCACCCCAAGAAACATTTTATTTTAAAATAATTTCAAATTTATAGGAAAGTCACAAGGCTAAAACACTGAACTCCCTTGTATATTTATCTAATTTTTCTTTAGCATTTTCTGTTTTGGTACACATAGTATTATTGCCAAAGCATTTACAGTTGCAAAGCTGTATAATTCATTACATTGGGGCTCTGTTTTCACCTAGATCACGGTGAAAATAGTGCCTTTTCTACATGTGAAATCAGTGTTGCTGTGTATGTTATATTTCCTTCCCATGTAGACTCTCATCTAGATTAGTAACTGCTTATTCTGGTACACCAGAAAAATGAATGAGCTGATGCAATGTCAGCCTGTAACCTAATGGAGAATTTGTACCCATTCACAGCCATAGATCTTTTTTTTTTCTTTAAAGATTTTATTTATTTATTCATGAGAGACGAGAGAGAGAGAGAGAGAGAGAGAGACAGAGACAGAGACACAGGCAGAGGGAGAAGCAGGTTCCATGCAGGGAGCCCGAGGCAGGACTCGATCCCGGGACCCCCAGGGTCACACCCTGGGCTGAAAGCAGGTGCTCAATCACCATGCCATCCAAGGTCCCCACAGCCTTAGATCTACTAAATATTCAAAAGCAACTGGAGACAGGGTGACCATCCTGAGAAAGCATCCTTGTGGCACAGGCTGGAGAAGAGAAGCAAACAGCCACTGAAAGGCACAGTGCCTACATCTTTGTCTTTTTCCGTTATGGAGCAAAGACCTTAAACCATTGGAAGAAAGCCAAAAACACAGTCCTCGAGGACCCTGGTGAAAAATAATCCCAGTTAGGGAAAGGAAAGAGTAAAATACTCTCAGTCCCTGAAGGAGTAGCAACATATATATGTTGGGCCAAGACTTGCAACCTGAAACAGGGCAGAACCACTGAGAAGGCCAACCCTCAAGAATAGCGTCTAAGACTCAAGCTAATCAGAATACAGAAAACAACTCCTCTCCCACTACTACCCCCCCATGCAAACTCTCCATCACCAACATAACAAGTGCTAAGTATGAAGTAACAATGGTTCATACTGGGAGAGGAGCAAGCATGGAGAGAAATCTTCTCTGAGGTACAGAGCAAAGGGAAGCTTGAAAACTATGAGTGGAAGAGACATTCAGGAAAAATCTCAGGAACCAGCCCCATGGCAAACAGAAGACAGTGCTAGAGGTATCTTAAATGTATGGTGCATTGAGAAAATCATAGAAACAAACAAACAAACAAAAAACCCCAAATCCATCTCAACTACTAATATGATTTCCTAAATACTCCAATAAATGTCCATAGAAGAAAAGGGGTACCCCTACCTAGGCATAAAAATTTTATCTCCATCTCTGCTGTCCTGTGTGAAATGTCTGGTTTCATCAAAACATTTCAAGATGGGCAAAGAAGTAAGCAAGAAAAACAAACAAAACCATCATCAGGACCAGATTCAGTTATGCCACAGACATATAGATCCTGGAATCATCAGATAGTTTAAAATAACTACTATTAACATGTTAAGGCCTCTGGTAGAAATGGTGGACAATACAAATGACCAGTGAATAATTTCAGCATGGATATGGAAACTATAAGAAAGACTCAAATAAAAATACTAGAATAAAAAAAAAGAATTAAAGATGAAGAATGCCTTTAATGGCACATTAGTAGATTGGCACAGCTAAGGATTTAATCAATAAACTTGAAAATAGATCAATAAATCACTCAAAGGGAAACAGAAGGAGAAAAAAAATGTAAAATTTTACAACAGAAGAAGAGAACATCCAAAAACTGTGGGATAATACTAAGTGACCTGATATACATGTATTTGGAATCCCAGAGAAGAAAGACAGAAAATACATTTGAAAAATAATGGTTATCAATTTTCCAAAAATTAATGACACATACTATATCACAGCTCCCAGGATTTCATAGAATATAAATAGGACAAATATTAAAGCAAAAAACTAACAAAAATAAATCTAGGTCTATCTTCTCCAAACCAAAGACAAAGAAACAAATCTTAAAAATAGAGAAAAAAGACACATCCTATATAGCAGTACAGTAGATCTCATATCAGAACCATGCAAGTCAGAAAATAATAAAGTGACATTTTTAAAATGCTGTTAGAAAAAGAACTTTCAATGAAAAATCATGCACACACACACACACACACAAAAAAAAACATATTTCAGAAACAAAGAAAATTAAAGCTGCTCTCAGAGAAACAAAAACAGAGTGAAAGTGTGATCAATACTACCCAGAATTGCTAACACATGTCAAACCAAACTATATGGTAATAGAGAGGGAGGAATTAGGGGTAGTACATATTTTCCTGAGCTTATGGTGGGGTTATATCCCAATAAACCCATCAGTAAATGGAAATATCATAAGTCAACAACGCATTTAGTACACTAACTCACAGACATCCCAGTTTAGCTTCTCCTACCTTCAAGGTGCTCAGAGCACATACAGTAGCCCACAGCTGGGGAAAATTATAGAACAGAAGGCATATTTTTAGAGTAAAATGTTCAATACCTCATGTAATTTATTGAATATCATACAGGGAGGAAAAAAGAATGGTCATATGGCTCCACAATGGTTCTAAGCATATCAGGTGTTTGTCCTTTATGATCAGAAGGCTGACTCAGAGCTGTGGCTGGCTGTTGCCATCCAGCATGGGACTGAGGATCCTATGCTAGGTAACTAGGTGGGAAGACATCAAAATCCAAAATTCGAAGTATGGGTTTTACTGAATGAGTATCACTTTGGCACCATCATAAAGTCAAAAAATGGTAAGTCAGACCATTCTAAACTGGACACAGTCTGTAAACTTTTGTAAGGGTCTTCTACATATGAAGCCATCTAACATGATTTGAGTGTATACTCTAGTTAAAGAGAAACATTGTAAGCCTGAGGGCAATTACAAAAATATTCTTTAAAGATAAAAATAAAAATTACTGAAGATTAAATAGAACCCTAAAAATTACTAAAATCAACTAAAAGGTCACAGAAAACAGAATAAAGAAACAAGGAAGAAAAGAGAGAAAGAAAGAAAGAAAAAGAAAGAAAGAAAGAAAGAAAGAAAGAAAGAAAGAAAGAAGAAAGAAAGAAAGAGAAAGAAAGAAAGAAGAAAGAAAGAAAGAAAGAAAGAGAAAGAAAGAAAGAAAGAAAGAAAGAAAGAAAGAAAGAAAGAGATGGAAAATAGAAAATAGCTAGCTAGAAAATAGTTGAGGTTTTTCCTCAACCACATTAATAACAACATTACTTATAAACAATCTATATATACCAAGTAAATCACAGACACCAAGGTTGATGAAAAAGCAAACCCAACTACATACTGTTTACAAAGAATATATGTAAAGTATAAAGACATACATTAAAAATAAAAGGGTGAAAAAACTGTACCATACAAGCACTAAGCAAAATAAAGCTGAAAGGCATTATTAATAAATCACTTTCTCTAAAGGAGGAAAGTTTAAAAATGATAAATACACGAATTTTCAAAGAAGATATAACAATCCTAAATGTGTGTGAATCTAATGACAGAGCCTCAAAATGTATGAGATAAAAAAATAATAATATAACTGAATGTAGGACTAGACAACTATGTAATTATAATATAGACTTCAAAAATCCTCTTTCAGTAACTGTCCTGGTAACTGATGGAACGAGAAGTCAGAAATTAGGAAGAACACAAGACCTGAACAACACTATCAACCAAACTGATGTTACTGACATCTAGAGAACTCCCTCAACAACAGCAGATTGCACAATATTCTCAAGAACACCCACCATGCTGAAAATGAAGCTATATGGTGGGCCGCGAAGACTCTTTAAAAAGTAGAAATCATAGAGTATTTTCTTGGACAGTAATGACTTTCGACCAGGAATCAACAATAGAAAGATACCTGGGAAAGCTCAAAACCTTTGGAAATGAAGTTTTATTCTTCCCAACAGCCCATTTGTCAAAACAGAAATCACAAAGGAAATAAAATATTTTTAATGGAATAAAAATTAAAGTAGACTTAAAATTTCTGGTTTGCAGTGAAGCAAAGCTTATAGAAAAATCTATAGCACTAAAGGATTTATAAGACAAATAGAAAGATAACAAAAATCAGCAACCAACGTTTCCAAATTAAGGAACTAGAAAAGCATTAAAACCAAAGGAAGTAGAAGGAAGGAAACAATGAAAATAATGACAGAAATTAATGAAATTGAGAAAACAACAGCAATACAGAAAATCAGATGAAGTCAAAGCTTATTCTTTGAAGTGCTCAATAAAATTGATAAATCTCACTGAGGAGAAAAGAGAAGAAACACAAAAATACAAATATCAGAAAAGAAAGATTATTACTGCATACTATACAGATATTAAAAAGATAACAAGGGAATATTATGACCATATGACCTAAATTTGAGAACTTGGGTGAAAAAGGAAAAATTCCTCAAAATCATGGCAGAGACAAAACTAACTGCCACTGCAGCAAATGTGGAATTTCAAGCAAACTGCAAAATTTGGTCAATGATCTGTTGTTCTTTTTTGTTGTCTTTAAGATCATTCTAGAAGAATTGATACCTTGAATAAGTGGAAAATAGATGGCAGGAATGTTCAGATAAAGGGCCTGGAAGACCATTTCTTTAACAGCATAAGAATCAGATAAGCAGAAAAATGTGATACAGACACAAAGAGAAGCAGAACCAAGTAAATGTTGTGTACTCAAGAGGAGTTTACAGGTCAATATACGCAGAGCTAAGTGGAAGATACAGGAGTCCAGGGGCTTGTCTGGTACCTAATCAAGTTGATACCAGAACCCAGTGTTTGTTAGTGTGGCTATGTGTAATAATCCCGAGAGATAAATTGTGATTTGGCCATATTCATAACCACGTAGTTGTCAGATTCCCAGTTTTCATAAGAAAATGCAAAAAAAGACAATATTGACTTTATAGCAGCATCAGTACATGGTAAATATCATGAAAAATTTGTATGTTTTCTATATTCTGGTTGATGCAGGAGTAACTTAAAATAAGTGTCCTAGACATTGGTTGTACATGACCATACACAAGTGTCACAGTTACAGGTTTTGAGACAACGTGTGTCTATGTTTAAAAAAGCAAACATGTACAACAGAATAAACACCTTTATATAAAATTTCTAAGCTGAATAAATATTTTAAACAAGAGATTAAAATATGTCTTACAGTAGGGTCTTACAGTTTCATTGGTTACATACTATGTGTAGGTAATTCATTAATTACCAAAAAAGTAGTGAAGTAGAAAAAAAAAAAAAAAAAGCTACTTGAGCAATAATGAGGAGGCACATATTCGAAATGCAATCTAAGAATTTTGCTAATTCTGTTTAAAACGTTTTAAAAAGAATTTTGGTGGTTTGTGGAATTCACACAAGGCAGCCAATACCTCAATCTTCCACTTGCATAGCCTCTTCTAAATATTTTCTATCTTCCTCCAAGAATTAAGATGGGAAAAATTATTAGAAAGAATAACTTTGAGGATAACATAATGGAAAGGAGCCTCCAACTGCTACAAAGATAAATATTCAAGAACTTCCCTCTCAGAATAGCTACATTAAATGTAACATACCAGTATTTCATTGATAGTATTTGTATTTCAGAAATTCAGGAATAGTATATGTTTAAATGGAGTCGATACTCTAAAAAATAAGGACTATTGGGATTATTTAAACACCTGGAAAGGGGGGCAGCGTCTGGGTGGCTCAGTGGTTGAGCATGTGTCTTTGGCTCAGGTTGTGATCCTGGGGTCCTAGGATCGAGCCCCACATGGGGCTCCCTGTTCAGCGAGGAGCCTCTTATCCCTCTGCCTCTGCCTCTCTCTCTGTATGTCTCTCATGAATAAATAACTAGCATCTTTAAAAAAATAAAAAATAAATACCTTATAAGGTAGAAGAAGTGGTCGTGTTGAAATTAACTGCATCCTAAAACATTTCAAATACATTTAATACTTGAAAATGACATAATACAATACAATAATATAATATTTCTTAGACTAAAGCTTAGGAAATGAGGTGAGAGAAGAGAATTGGGTAAAATATTATCACACACTAATATCTCTGACTGTCAAAATCAGTCATACAAAGATAAAAGTAACCTTTCATTTCAGCAAAAGTAGAATTCCAAGTGAATTTCAGAGTTCAGCTAATATGTATTATTCTTCCTGCTGCTACATAAGCAGGAACACACAGGCGCATTTATCAGAATGTTTTGCTCTTGAAAATCTCAAAAAGTGATTCATGGCAGCTAAGTGATTTTATTCCTGAGAGCAATTCAATTTATATTCCATTTGGTGGAATTCATTTTGAAGTGTTGAAATAAAGCCAATCTCAGTTTGGACTGCTTCTAAGCAAAGGCAAAGAAATCACAACTACTCATAAGCATACAAGATTAAGAAACAATAAAGAACAGTATTTTGCATACTTTAAGATAATTTTTTGCAAACAATCTGTAAAACTGGCTGTATGGAAATAACTCATATACAGCACACTTACACTATTATTTTATTCCTTATCCCATCAAAAACAATAAAACAGAAATAGTATAATTTAATGCTCTATTAGAATGTTGCTGAGGAAGTATACGAATAGTAGCAATGTTCCAAACATATGTGTGAATTAAAATCCATACATTGTCATGGAAAGAAAGTAAAATAGTAGGATTTGCTGTTATTTGTTGAATCTTAGAACAAATTTAAAGGCATGCTGAGCAGGGAGCCCAATGCAGGACTCGATCCCAGGACCCTGAGATCATGACCTGAGTTGGAGGCAGATGCTTAACCAACTAAGCCACCCAGATGCCCCTCAGTTTGCTATTAAATCTTACTGAAACACAAAGGAGCACCAGAGTAAAGACCTAAACTGGAGACAGTCTAAAATAAACTGTTTTATTCAGATTTTTTTCATCAGATTTAAACATTCAATAGATGAATAGATATTTGGTCTCTAGCATTACTGGCATTCATTGTCATCAAATATTATTATTCTTTGGAAAAATGAATGTTATTAAAGATATTGAACAAGATAATATTTTATTCTCTGGAAAGCAATGCCATCAAAGGATTACATCAGTGTTTCTTTTTTAGGTGTGAAAAATTTTGCAACATTGATTTAACCATACCAATCTTTAGCACTTTTGAAATATGCAACAATGAAAAGGGACTATTTTCATAATATACTATTGGAGAATATAAACTCCAGGAAATTATAAGACCTTAAGACTTAGACCTAATGTCTCCAGATTTTTCCTTTCACGGCACCAGATTAGGGGATGCAGATTTAGGAATACTGTCTATTTGCCCCAGTAGACAGGGCTTTTGGAGATCAAATGCTCAGTGTCATGAAATTCTGGGGCATTGTGAATTTGGCAGGCTAGACTTATAATTACTAAATTAATCTAATTTCCAGAATTGTGCTTTTCCTTATGCTTCCTTGGACTGAAAACACATGGATTCAGGTTAAGTCTCCAATGCTTTCTCAAATTATTGCTAAAAAATGATTCACGGTTTCATGACAGATTTTTTTTTCTTGTTGTTGTTCAAAGATAAATGTTTGTAGTTTTAGAGTTGTTTGCTGTTGTTTTATGGTGTTTCACTAGTCTTCTCCATCCAAAGTCATTATTAAGAGCCATTTAAGCACAAAATGCTTTCATATATAATACATGTAAAAATTATGCTTACATGGTACTTGATAA
Source organism: Vulpes lagopus (assembly GCF_018345385.1). NCBI lineage: Eukaryota > Metazoa > Chordata > Mammalia > Carnivora > Canidae > Vulpes > Vulpes lagopus. The sequence continues at coordinate 118,620,717 of NC_054829.1, read as the reverse complement.
TGCCTTCAAATGTGATATATATATGTATTTTATATACAAGTGATATATATACATTTTATGTATATAGACAAACATAGAAGCAATAAAAACCTCTAAATTCTCTGTAAATATATGCTGAAATATATTACATAAAAATATATCTTCATTTGGGTCTAGGATATTTCTAGAGCCCACAAACAGAAGTCCATATAGAGATACATAAGGCAAATAAAAATAAGGTAAATAAAATAGAATACTTCTCAGCCAAGGACCTTAAACACCAACATAGGGCCCAATAAAGTAATTAATAATATTAAAGTTCAGTATAAGAACAGTATAATAAGATTGCTTGAGGCAATTCACTTAAACCAGTTTATCAAATAAAATAATTCACATTGAATTTCTTATGCAATGGTGTTTAAGAATAATAGTATATTAAATATGGAACAATGAAGTCAGGATATTTTCTACCACTGTAGACTTACTCGTAAAAGATATTTTATTGCATAAAATTTAAGAATATTTGCTATTTTTTGTTTTACTAGGATTCTGATTTACCTAGATTATTTCAATTTAATTTAAAATATGATAAAGTGGGATCTCTGGATGGCTCAGTGTGCTTGAGCACCTGCCTTTGGCCCAGGGCATGACCCACGTCGGGCTCCCTGCATGGAGCCTGCCTCTCCCTCTGCCTGTGTCTCTGCCTCTCTCTCTCTCTCTGTCTCCCATGAATAAATAAATAAAATCTTTTAAAAAAATAAAATATGGTAAAGTACTCACTTTATAAATAGTAATAATAGAGTTGTTGAAACACATGGGAATATATAATTCTATTAAGCTGCCTAACATCAAATTGAGAAACCCTTGGGTCCATGGGTTTTTGGTTAGATGATAGATATGTTTTCTCACTGCTTCCCCCAAAGAAAAGACAATACATATAAAGAAAAGACAATACATGCATTTATATATATACATAAAGAATTGATTGCAGCATAAAGTGAGAGATATCCTAAAAACATGCATATTATAATAACCATTGCAAGCTCTAATGTAAAAGCAGATCACAATTATTAATTTGTCCATAAAATTATCATCTCTATAATCTAAGCTACATAATGCTCAAAATATATTTGAAACTGAAATACTTTTTGGGGCACCTAGTGGCTCTGTCAAAAGAGCATGTGACTCTTGACCTCGGGGTCCTAAGGTCAAGCCTCGTGTTACCTATAGAGATGACTTAAAATAAACAATTTAAAAAAATGAAAATATTTTTGGAATAAAGCTAAGAATTAAACTTAATGCATGTAATTTTATATATCTAATGCTGAATATATGAATATAATTATATATATATTATGCTGAAATTTCCCTAATTGAAATCAAACACCTTCCTTCAAATGGTCTTTTTATTAAATACTCAGCATGATGATCTCTACTCATTCTGCCCATTTAGCAGGCTAATTGGCTAATTGTGTTTGATTTCAGTTACTCTTCAGTCAATTTTCCATTCCTACTGAACTACCTTCATAGTAGAATATACTTTCCCACTCAACCGACAGTGAGCTAGACCATGTGCTTTGGCCCCTGAAATATGGACAGAAGTGACAGTGTGTATGATGTGTGTGTGCCAGCTCAGAGCATTGTCTATTTCTACTCAGCCACCTGGGAGCTTCTGACTTCCACCATAAGAAGTCTAAAACCTTGGGATCCTCTGCCCCTCCATTGAGTGAGTGATCCAAAGCAACACAATATAGGAGTGGAAAATACTTACTGTTATATGCCCTAGATAATTTTCTAGTTGTTCCTTATGTAGTAAATGACGACCAGTACACAAACCAGAAAGTGTAATAATAATTAAGACACAGCTCACAATAACAACATAAATGTAGTGTTCACAAAGTAACTCCTTGCTGAGCAGGGGAGCCTGATGCAGGGTGTGATCTCAGGATCCTGAGATCATGACACAAGCCAAAATCAAGAGTTGGCTGCTCAACTCACTGAGCCACCCAGGTACCCCAAGATTTTTAATATAAGATGAAAGATGGTGCTCTGAATAATTAAATAGAATTGCACACTCTTGAATTAAATTTGCAAAGGTGTCAGTTCATCCCAAATTAATATGTAAATTCCATATAATCTAAATAAAAATTCCAGTTGAATTTTTAGGCCCATTTTTTTTTTTTTGCCTAAACATTATGACTGTATTTCCATGATAATTGTAACACATGTTTTAGTAGGATAGTATGGGTTAGAATGACATTGTCCCCTTAAATTCTCCAGATTAGAGCAAATATTTTAAAATCTTACCTTATGTTAAATCTGAATTTAGTCACTTGGGGGAAAGTTAAGTAGCAACATTTTGAATAGATAAGCAACTTCAAAATTCTGAAGGAAAAATCGTTCCTCCAATGGAAATTGCCTCTAAAACTAAAGAGAGACACAGCTGCATCTTATAAACAAAAGCAATTGGCACTCATTTTCCTCAGCTTGACATGGAATGCAAACACAGACTATTGTTTTGGGTGTTTCTCTTTTATTTATTTGTTTTTTTGAGAAATAAAAACAATTCGTTTTTTAGAAGAAGATTCCAGTGTATAGATAATACTCTATAAAACAAATTTCATTGCTGAATCTAGAATTTTGTGTTTAAATGTTAAGAGAAAACAAAAGTCTTAAGAGGTATTTATTACAAAGAGACATTTTGTAGTCAATCAAATATGTGTATCTGATATTTACTATCCTCAAGGCAATTTTAAAAAGCCTCTGGAATCTGTAACCAACTAACAGTATGATGCTAGGGATTTAGTGACCATTTCCAAGTCTTTACATATTGAAGGACTAGATGGCAAATCTTCCAAGATCTTTTCCACAGAAAGTTTCATCTCTAATAAAATAATCTTGACAGAACTAATGAAAAAATTTAAAGTAGCATATTATAAAGTCACAAATTAGATCTTTAGCTAATAAGTACACATTATCCCAGCAGAGTGCTATCGAAGCAGGGGCGATAGGAAAGAGGGAGTCAAAATTGACCTAGAACTTGAAGATGGTATATTTGAATAGGTACAGAGAAAAGAGAAGCACTTAAACAAATATCATGAGAGAGGCTAAGGAAATAGGATTGAGGAGTCACCTAGAGCAGAGTCAATAAACCAACTTTGAGCGGAGCAGAGGTTGCGACTGGTGGCTGATTGCTACCCTTGAGTTTTGTTTGGCAAGTAGAGCAGTTTTTGAATACTTGCTAGTTGCCCACATTAAAAGAGAGAGAGACAGACAGGCAGACAGACAGAAAAATTTTACCTAGCTCTCAAAGTATCTGACAAAATTGGCCCTTAGGCTCACATGGCAAAAATCTGCTGGAATAAGTGGAGCTTGCCCACTTTCAGATGGAATGTTCACTCTGCAGTTGTCCACAGTTCTCCACTAATTTCTGTTGAACACACCAGTTTACTTATCTCTATTCCCCACCTAGCCTGTTCTGTCAGAGTCACAGAACAGGCCCATTTTTTTAAGGAGTGGGAAATGTTACAATTTTCAGGCTACCAAATTGGAATTTCACCCTGCGATTTTTTAAATAGTTTTTAGCAAGAGGCTTATGTTTTTTAAATTCATTTTTTGAATATTAAAAATGGTTCCAGTTGAGTGACTGAAGATGCTAGAGCCCAAACCTCCTCAGGAACTGGGAAAAGATAGAATCATGAACCAAGTAAAAAGCTGATTTTAGAGGATCATTGTCTTTTTAGAGGTGAGAGAGGACTTTAAGAACATAGGGTAATTAAAGAAAATGTTGGGCTTTGTGTTGAGGCTGAATATGGGAGTAGATATAAAGGCTTAGCTCCTCATAGTTCTAGGTTAGGGATTGGGCTCTCTCCACCTACCATTTCTGTGATTATTGCATATTATTGTTATCTGTTGATTGCCCAAAAGAACACCAGTAAAGCAAGGCTATTAGACTTATTTTGGCATGGAGGTGGGGAGGTGAGAACCACCTTGTGGCTGTGTCTCAATATGGAAAATGAGGACATAACCTCTGCAATTTTAAGAAAAGCCCTGATGGATTTTCAGTAGATTTTATGATTTAATAGCTTAGGATTGGTGGGCACAGGAAGCAAGGGTTTTTGAAGCAAGTCCTGATAGAAAGATGTCACCTTGATAAGATGTTCCTTACATAGTCTTCTTCCAGAAGCAGGTACCTCCAGGAATAAGTATATAAATTACTTTTGCTTGGTGTCAGCATTTTCAACATAGAGAAAGGAAAATATGCTCCTGGTTTTGCTTTTAATATAGTAAGAGAGAAAGTGTATCTAGTCTCAGCGTATTGGTTTCCGTTCTCACTCAGCCCATCAGAACCTCCCTTTTCTCCTCTATAAAAAATGGTGATGCCATCTTCAGAGAGATCCTGCCTGCCACTCCATATAAAATGCATCTTCACTGCCCACCTCTGTTATTCCATCTTTGTCTCTATTTGTTTCCTTCACAATATTTAGCTTTTTAACATTTTTAACTGCTGTTTATTTTTTATATATATATAACACTTTGCTTCACTGAACTATAAGCACCATGACGTCAGAGTCCATCTCTACTTGCTCATGTTTTCGCCAGCAAACTTTAGCCATGTGTATAGCTTATTATGGATATTTATTACATTGAACTAATTAAGAATAGACATCCATCAGATTGGCAGGGTTAAAGGGTTCCAGGAGAAATATAACATTCACCTACACACACACACACATACACACGCACATACACACACACACACACACACATGCCAAAAACATAGATGGGAGAGAAGCTTACAGGTGACTTAACTTACTTGAACAAATTGAGAAAATACTTAAGATGGTTTAGTTATAAGGAAAACAAGCAAACAAAAATCAAACATTGATTATCATTAACAAAACTCAAGGAGAAACAAAAATGTGTACAGGAATAGAAAAATAGTCATATAGCTCAGCTTGAATCATATTTTCATAGACCTAATAATTTAAATGTTGAATTAATAATAAAAAATAATGAAATAAGGATGCCTGGGTGGCTCGGTGGTTGAGCATCTGCCTTTGGCTCAGGTCATGATCCTGGGATCCTGGGATCAAGTCCCGCATCAGGCTCCCTTCGAGGAGTCTGTTTCTCTCTCTGCCTATGTCTCTGCCTCTGTGTGTCTCTCATTAATAAATAAAGAAAATCTTTACAAATAATAATTAATAATAATGATAATGAAATAACTATTGAGTGATGGAAAAGGACAGACAGCAGAAGGTATAGGAAGCATATGATTATGAAGACCATTACTTTCCCACCACAATGGTACTAGTAGATGGGGTATGAGGTGATTAGGTCATGAGATTCCACCCTCATAAATGGGATGAGTGCTCTTACAAAAGAGGCCCCAGAGAGCTTTCTTGCCCCTTCAGTGATGTGAAGACCCAGGGAGGAATCTGGGACCCGGAAAGGGACCCTCAGGCTTCAAGCCTCCAGAACTCTGAGAAATAAGTGCTGTCTATAAGCTACCCAGTCTGTGATGTTTTGTTATAACAGTCTGAAAGGACTAAGACAACTTTTAAATTTCCTTCTTCCACAGTAAAAACTAGTTTTATATATTAAATATGAAAGGAATATTTAAAAATCAACATAAGCACATTACTTAGGAATTTAGAAAATACATGGGGTGCCTGGTGGCTCAGTGGTTGAGCATCTGCCTTCAGCTCAGGGCATGATCCCGGTCCCAGATCAAGTCCCACATTGGGCTCCTTCTGTGGAGCCTGCCTGCTTTTCCCTCTGCTTGTTCTCTGCCTCTCTCTGTGTCTCTCGCGAGTAAATAAATAAAATCTTTTTTAAAAAAAGGAATTTAGAAAATACAGCAAATACGAGAAGAAACAATTAAGAATTGAAGTTGGTGGGGTGCCTGGTGGCTCAGCCAGTTCAACTCTCTGCCTTTGGCTCAAGTCATGATCCCAGAGGCCTGGGATGGAGCCCCAGTTGGCCTCTCTGCTCAGCAGGAAGTCTGCTTCTCCCTCTTCACCCCTCACTCATGCTCTCTCTCTCTCACTCATTCTCTCTCTCAAATAAATAAATAAAATCTTAAAAAAAAAAAAGAGTTGAAAGTGGTTACCTTCAGGATTACTTCTAGGGAATGTTGAAGAAGGGAGAGGGGAAGAAGAGTGGAGAGGAGTGAAACAAAAAAATGACTTATATTACTATAAGCTCTATAGAAACATTTTCACTTACAATCATGTATATAGGTAACTAATAAAATATTAAAGTCATAAAATTTAAAAAACATAACATAACCACTTACACAGATAATTTGGTCAAAAGACCTTGTTGATGGGAGATGAGTCAAATATAATCTCAAAAGGTCTATGCTACTTTTCCATAATTTTTCACCTCCGCAGACTGACTGTCAGCAATGGTGAGCTTTCTTTAAATATTTCCTTGCTCTTTCAGGATTCTATGCCATTGCAACATGCTTTTCCTTTTTTATGTCCTTCTGTAATACACGTAACTGGAGAACTCCTATTCAATCTTGAAGACCCACTTTGGAGAGCTACTTCTTTCTTTCTTTTTTTTAATAAATTTATTTTTTATTGGTGTTCAATTTGTCAACATACAGAATAACACCCAGTGCTCATCCTGTCAGTGCCCACCTCAGTGCCCGCCACCCAGTCACCCCCACCCCCCGCCCATCTCCCCTTCCACCACCCCTACTTCATTTCCCAGAGTTAGGAGTCTTTCATGTTCTGTGGAGAGCTACTTCTTTATGAATCCCTTTCCCCTGTCTGACAACTGCTAAGAGCACATTCTTTATGCACCTTGTGTCCTTTGAACTTGTAGAGGGATCAATCTTTTTTTCTCTACCCACCTAGTTGCAGTGTTTAGAGCCTAAGAATCAAACTGGAAAAAAGATTTAACGGAAGAGGTGAAAGTTTAATTATGTGCATATGCAAGAGAGTTTCTAAAGAAATGAGACTCAAGGAGGAGGTCTGCTGATTGAGACTTTTTTACCATTTTAGCTCCACAAAGGGAAAAGGTCTTGGGCTGCTGGACAGGAGGGGCAAGATATAGGGAAGTGAGGAGAGGAAGTGTGGGGTAAATAGGGTTATCTTGCTTCGAAGAATCTCTCAGGTGGTAGGAGCTGTCTCCAGAAATAGCTGTCTTCCTGGTACAAAGATAGCTTTACAAACGGAAATTTATTTTATTAATACAAATTTCCTTTACAAAGCAAGACGTTTATACTTTATTTTTACATAGTTTGTAGAGAGGTAAAGAGATTTTCTTGCATCTGTGGTTTTAGCTCAAAATAATTCGTATGCTAAAGTACGTATTTTGGGGTGGCATATTCTGGTATTCTTCAGACTACTGATTGTCTCCTTTGTCCACTACCAGATTTTATCCACAGCCAGTGTTCTTGAAAATGAGGGAAATAGGTTAACATTGGGCATGATTAAGGTAAATTCATCACCCTGCCCGACAGACAATGCAAAGGTGTTCTTACTGAGATGTTTAAAGGATCCTTTTTACTAGTAAAAACAGTGTTTGTGGGGATCCCTGGGTGGCTCAGCAGTTTAGCACCTGCCTTTGGCCCAGGGCATGGTCCTGGAGTCCCGGGGATCGAGTCCTGAGTCAGGCTCCTTGCATGGAGCCTGCTTCTCCCTCTGCCTGTGTCTCTGCCTCTCTCTCTCTCTGTCTCTGTCTCTCTATCATTAATAATAATAATAATAAAACCCTGTTTGTTTTCACAGGTAAAAAAACTGAGTTTTGTTTGCTGACACTTAAGAGAATTATTCTCATCTCTTGAATTACTGTCATTTTAAATCTATTTTCCCACCTGAATTTATTCCATGCCAGGAATAAGTTATTTTGATTGGTACAAACCCAATTATCCTACTTCAAAGCACATTTATTAAGATTACTAATTTTTTAAAAAATTTTATTTTAAATTCAGCTATTTTGGGACACCCAAGTGGCTCAGCAGGTCACCGTCTGCCTTCACCTTAGGGTGTGATCCAGAGTCCTGGGATCAAGCCCCACATCGGGCTCCCTGAATGAAGCCTGCTTCTCCCTCTGCCTGTGTCTCTGCCTCTCTCTCCCTGTCTCTCTCTGTGTCTCTCATGAATAATTATATAAAATCTTAAAAAAAAAATTCAGCTATTTCCATTCTTAGCCTGCGGAGTCTGAATGTTAACGTACTTCATTTGGCCCTTCAAATGACTTTGTTTCAGTAATGTGTTGATGACAGCTATTCGGTGGTTCACATTTACTCTTTTTGCCTGGAATATTTAAATTATAATTGGCACTGACAGTCAGTGGTCACAGAGACCATAGTTACACAATGTGTATTCTTAGCAACAGAAAAATAATGGGAAAAAGCAGAAACACCAGGGAAAGACTTAATACACTTTACTGAACATCTTTACAATATACATTTAATGTTACACTAATTATACTTTGTCTCAGCAGCAATAATCATCAGTCTCATTACTCCTACTGGTAAGATGAGAGTTAAAAACTATGGTAACAGTGGTGCCTGGCTGGCTCAGCCTGTAGAACACAGGCAACTCTTGAGCTTGAGGTTGTGAGTTGGAACCTCACTTTGGGTGTAGAGATTATTAAAAACAAAAGAAAACAAAACAAAAAACAAAAAACCTCCAATAGTAACAGCAACCTCTGAACGTGGCACCCTGTTTTGTGATAATGTAAATATGACTTATTGCTTCTGTTTTTGTTTATATGGTTTTGGGCAGTACTCACTAAGCACCTACACTGACTGTTCTGAATATTTTTTTCATAAAATAAACTTTCAACATTGCAATAGAAACTGTCAAGTTTTCTGTTTCCTTTCTTGTCAAATACATTTGGAATATGCCATCAATCATTTTAGCACTAAATATTCAATTGTGCTTTGCTGCATCCATCAGCTATTGTAGATTCAAACTACTCCCTTCACTTTTCAGTGATTCGGGTACATTAAATGGACACAGCACATACACATAAGATTGAATTTTAGAATCCTTTATCTCTCGGGGTGCTGGGTGGTTCAGTCAGTTAAGCTTCTGACTTTGACTTGGGTCATGATTCCCAGGACCTGCGATGTAGGCCTGTGTCAGGCTCTCTGCTCAGTCTGCTTCTCCCTCTGCCCCACCCCCTGCTTGTGCTCTCCCTCCCATCCCTCTTCAAATAAATAAATAAATAAATAAATAAATAAATAAATAAATAAATAAAATCTTTAAAAAATCCTTTACCTCTTATTATAAAAGTAAAACAAGATGAACTGTAATGATGAGCAGTGTTTGGGCCACAGTTAGGCCCCTTTATTCCAAACTAGTGACAACTCTACCAGTTTCATGGGAGGGGTACTAGAATATGCCACCCCAAGGTATGCCTTTCTGGTATATGGATTATTCTGAACCAAAGATCATTAAGAACCAGCAGATGCAAAAAAAAAACTCTAAAAATAAGGCCTAAGTTTTCCTTTTGTAAAGGAAATTTACATTTATACAGAAAATTCAATTTGTAGACTTGTCTCCCTTGGTTTGCCCCATGCATATAAGCATGTACATATTATTATATTCTTAAATAAGACATGTATTGTTCATCTTATCTAACAAATATTTCCTACCGGGACATGCCTGGGTGCATGTCACCTTAGTCCAATAAGGGATTAATCACCATACCTTGAGAAACCATCGACCCTTGCATGAAGTATCCCTCTTCTCGCTCCGGGCCCATATTCATGTGGGGGTTTCTATACTGAAACTATACCTGGAATCTGGTTCTTACCTCAGGGCCATGCTCTTGCTCACTCCAATCCTACTAATTCTCTCCAATACCTGAAAGGAAGACCCTTAATGGCTGTTATCAGTGATGACAGCACCAGCTTGAATCTGTGTAATCAACCTTACTAATAAGACTTGTTTACCACACTTTTCTTGATCACCTCCCATAACTTGCCTCCTCCACCCAGAAGTCAAAAACCCATTTTCTTTGTTTAGCCAAAGATGGTATATAAGCCCGAGTTCTAACCTCCCCTTTGGGTGACTCATCACAGCACACTCCCATATACATGCACATTGTATGTTGTAAATAGAATTCTCTATGCTTTTTCCTCATTAATCTATTTTTTGACTGTCTAATTTACAGGGTCCCAACCACAGAATCTAAGCTGGGTACAGGAAAAGATATTTTTCCCTTTATCTACACATATTCCTAGTTGCTAAAATATACCTCCCTCCAACATTTGTCTTTATGTGCCTTTACCTACCTCAGTTACCGGTCATACAACAATCCCAGTGAGAATTTACCTTTTCATAATTGGATTCAGAGTGAAGACAGATATACTTTGGCAGAAAAATTTTGCAGCTCCTTATAGCAAAGGAACAGATCTTTATTTTGATTCTAAATGCCTAACACAATACGGTAAATATGTTAATGACTATGGTAGAAGTCATCTAAAATGCTACTGCAGGATGTGCCACTTCATAACAATTTGGGGAATTATTAAAATAATATTTTACAACTAGCTATTGACATGGACATTTCTAAGATTAATTTCTTGTAGAGTGAGAGAAGATACTGTACTAAAGATTTTTTAATACAAGTCTAGTTATAAAACCATTTCAGTGGGAGAGTAGAAGATAGGTATTTCCAAAGACACCAGCTACCTAAGGCCATTTCAGAAGACCAGGGCCAGGGACTTAGTCCTAAATCAATCGTGGCTCTTAAAAATAAAAGAAGTTTTATAAAAAGATATGCCCTCCGCCACTTGCTTATAGATGCAGACACGAAGCAATCTACTGAACATTAAAGGAATTATTTACTTTAGCTAAAATAATAGGTGAGTTTATCTTACTATGTTTCCTTTTACTTAACACTTTTAAGGACCTAAAAGCTATTGTTGCACATACGAACATCATCCTTTGATTTCTGTCTTTACATGAAATTTTAAGTGAATATGACACTGTTGGACATTATAAGTTCACTGCCTCCTAATAATATGCTATTACTACATTTTGTTTCTGTGGAAGCATCATTAGGTTAATGTACAATTACATGAGATATGTAAGGGATATGGTTCAGTAACTACAATATTTCCAATTTCAATCCTTTGTCATAGGCAAAATGAACAAAATGGCAGTAGGACAGGCTTAAGTTTAGATATATTCTGAAATGCAATGTCATAAATGAAATAATTTAAACACAATAAGAAGTTAAAAACTATAACTTTTAGAAGTCTGGGAATATACCCAAAAAGATAATTGTCTCTATAACAGACCAACTTAGTGATCATGTAGTCAGAAAAATTTCCAAGGAAATATCACAATAAAAGGTTATTACTTCCATCTTTCTTCTTTTGCAGATCATTACTTTAAAATGAGCTATTCACTTTGAATTATGGGTTAGTCGTTGTTTCTTTTAATTGCATTCTGATGATGTAATGTTAAGGAAAATGAAAGGGACAATGATGAGGCAGGGAAAGGTAAAAGAAAAAAAATATGCTTCCCCATTATCTGCTTTTGACTAAGGTCTTAATAAAGGTTAGTTATAATTATACTAGAGCAGAGCCTTTTTTTTTTTTTTTCTTCTATTCTTTCTTTCCTTTTTTAAAAATAAACTCTATCCCCAAACATGGAGCTCAAGCTCAGGACCCCGAGGTCAAGAGTTGCATGCTCCACTGACTGAGCCAGTCAGTTGCCCCCAAAACCCTTATTTTAAACAAAATATAAATAAAGATATAATTGAATTTAAAAATCCTTATTTCAAAAAAAAATTAAAATAAAAAAAATAAATAAAAATCCTTATTTCTCTTGCCTAAAAGTTTTCCCTCTCTCACATCCCTCTATTGCACTCATATACTCAGCCTCATTTGGTTGAGTATTAGTCTGCTTTTCATAATGTATTTTTTAATTGCCTTTTCTTAAGGACTGTTTTCAAAGACATGACAGAGCTTATGTCCTACTTAAAAGAAAATCTCATATGATCACACTCAAGCATTACTCAGGAGAATGAAGTCTCATAAGAAATTTTATTCTAATACCAAAGAATAGCTTTAAACCAATTTATACTCAGTCTCATCTGTAATCACTTAAGTCATAAGCATTATACCCTCCAGCCCCTCTTCATCTCCTGGTGATTCTATATAGCAACAGCAAGCTGTTTTCAGGAGGACAAAGCTCATTTGAAGGGTTTCATAATTAATGCAGGCCTTTGAGAGTTTATTTCATTCACAAAATGACAAGATTACTCAGTCCTTGGATATATATCAACCACTGCCATGAAATTTTACACTATTTGTGCGAAAGGAAAAAAAAATCTGATTTGCTTATTGATTGAACTAAGATTTATTGGGCACCTACTATGTGTCAGGTAATGTTCTAGGCAAATGAGGAGAAAATACACCTTGTAAGATTTGGAGCCCAATAGACCTAAGATTAAATATTGGTTCTGCTGTTTATTAACTGAGTGTTAATAAAGAATTTGTCTGACCTTGGTCTCTGGTTCCTGGGAGCTAGCTTCCAAATCCTTGGAATTTCATGAATGATAGGAGCGTCATTGTTATTCACGACCAGCCCCTGGGCCCACACCTGGATAGCTTATGCTAACAAGGGCCTCAGAAAGTGTGTACTAGTGAGATGTCTCAGGATGGAGGCAGGCCATGGCAAAAAGACCAAGGATATGATTAGATGGTTGGGGCTTTGGGCCAAGTAATAGCAGCCTGAACTGCAAGGGGAATGGATACAGAATTCAACCACCTGAAGAAAGATTCAACCAATGTCAGCTACATAATGAAACTTCAGTTAAAACTCAAGACACCAAAGCTCAAGTGGGCTTCTTGGGTTGGCAATATTCCCTGCAAATTTTGCCACACCTTGATGTCAGGAGGATACAGAATCCCTGATCACTGATTTCTGTGAGTCTAGCAAACTGTAGAAAATTAGGGTGGTTTTGGGAAACTGCTAAACTTGCAGTTGGTGTTAGAAGTCTTGGGGAGACTTGGTGATCTAGAGGTGTGCCCTTCACCCCAAGTTTGGCTAATTCCAGGTACTAAGCAACCTTCTTTGTCAAACTGTTTATCTTTTTTAAGTCTTCATTTTCATATCTTTAAAACAGATAACAATACAAAAATTACTGGCTAGTTGTAAAGACAAAATAGTTTTTTATGTATTTATCGTATGTCTTGCACATGATAGATTCTTACTTATGCTTTATTATTATTGGCTAGGAATTTTATTTTTTATTTATTTATTTTCAAAAGATTTTATTTATTTATTCATGAAAGACACAGAGAGAGGCAGAGACATAGGCAGAGGGAGAAGCAGACTCCCTAAGGAGAGCCTGATGTGGGACTAGATTCTAGGACCCGGGGATCACTACCCAAACCAAAGGCAGATGCTCAAGCACTGAACCACACAGGTGCCCCTTGGCTAGGATTTTAAAAATGCATTATCTTATGAATAGAAGACTGTTAATAAAAAATCTGTCTTAGAGCACAGAAGCAAAGGATGTATCAATTCCCATGCATCCGGTCTTTGACTTGTTTATCTTGTCTGTCAGATATGAGAACTCCATCTGTAAACATCACATCACCAGGGTCAGTGACTTGAATATCAGTAGGAGTCTTAGGCCTATGACTAGTTTTTTCAAAAACAAAACAAAAAAACAAACAACAACAACAAAACCACATGAGAATTACAGGACAGATCTCCATTACAAATTTCTAAGATTTAACAAAAAGATAAATAACTCTGGAAAGTAGTAACTGAGAAACTACAGTGACATAATAAACTCAGTGAATCAGAAACAAAAGACTGCCCAGAACCTTGATTCGGACAGGACGTTTTTACTACTTTCAGCTCTGTGACACTGGAAGTGGCCCTTAGCTATCTAAAAATGCCACCGTGATGCCTATTACTAGAGCTGAAGTGACTATTAAGTGAAGCGGCGCATACAAAAGAGCCTCAGAAGTTCTATGTTTTATTTAGTGTGTGTCATCATTGATTTGGACACATAATGATATTCTAATATAGAGGTAAAAACACTTTTGAGCAGTGAGATAGAAACCCAATTGCCTAACTCAATTAGGGTAAGAATATTAGGTAAATTGCCTTTGAGAAGTAAATCCCTACAGTTGTGATTGATGTAATTTAAGGATGAATTCCAGAGTATCGGATTTGAAAAGAAAAAGATAAAAAAAAAACAGGCTGCAAGCCAGATGTGCCCCCAAAAATGTTCTACTTAGACTGCAGAGTTTAAAAAAAAATAAATCCTTTTTATTTTCAGCTAGATTTGACCCATATTCTCCAGTGGCCACTATTGACTTGAGAAAAATGGAGTCATTTCTCTCCCGTTTTCCAGCTGTTCCCAGCTCCCATTTCTTCATTTGCATCACCCGACCTAATGCCTATAGGCACGTGTGCCTCTGACTCATTTCATGGAGTTGAGTAACTTCTAGAATCAGAGTGTTTATGAATGGTAAATCCAAGATAGATGTGGACAAAGGACAGCAGAGCAAAACAGGAGATCAAAGGACCTTTGTGAAGAACAACATGATTCCCAAGTCTGGGTAAGGCAAAACAGGGAGGAGGAAGAATTACAGTTCAAGCACCTAGAAAGCCTTGCAACCTAATGCCTTAGTGGCCCCAGATCCTTTTTTTTTTTTTTTTTTTCCAGATCCTTCTTATACCTGCAGAAGCATCCAATCGCCACGAGTTTAGCCTGGCCTTCCAGGGGGAATTCCATGTAGAGGAAGTGGCAGCTGTGGTGAGCAAGTCTTGATTATCCCGGACCCAGGCAAGAGCTGTGACAGGTAACATTTCTGATTTTACACTGGTTAACACATCTGCCTACAAAGACTCGTCCTCCAGTCTTCCTGAAATGCAGAAAATAATTCCTAACTTATTCTGATAATGGGTGCTGTGACAATCATGAAAACTTTGGCAGTCGGAGTGAGTACATTGACACCAGAAAGGCAGCCAAAACATGTACCTTTATATTCAGGACACCGAGCATCATTGAATTCCCCTTTCTACCTCAAAAATATGTTAGCCCTCTGAGGTCTTGGAAAATTATAAGCGAGAGCTTCTAATATGAGAGAGAAACAAAGACCTGAGTGTTGGGTGGCTGAGTACCTGTGAGTGCTCTTCAACCTGACTGGATCATCCTGGGGTCACTGGGGGAGTGGAGTGAGTCACTGCAGTGGTCCTGCCTCTCTCTAGCTGCCGCCAGAGAAATGTGGGGCTGAACTCCCTGTGTGTGCATAGGCCTGGGTTGGCAAATAAGCAACTGCATATTTCCCTAGGTCCACAGTATGATTTCCAGCCTTCAGTTGGAGCCCTCAAGAACTCAAATTTTAAAATCCTATGTGCTTTCATATAACCTCCCCGTATTTCTGAGGTAGGTGACGCATATCCATAAGGCTAGATTATATTGTAAGAAAAAAAAAAGAGCAGAAGCCAACATCTGAGTTCCTTCACGCATGCATTCGTTAAATAACTCTTCCCAGAAATATCAGTTGGTAAACTCACATAAATTCAGTGACCATTTTAAGAATTACACACTTTAAGGAACTTAAAATTCCCTAAGGAAGAAAGAGCGAGCATCTCTAAAATCTATGTAAGCTTTTTGTAATTAAATGTCTAAGGAGCATTATTGACAACAAGTGCTATACATTTCCAGATAAGGAAAAGTCTGTAGTATTTTGCAGGCGTACCCTAGAGAAAGTGAAGCTTGAGTAATGGAGTACTTGGGTAGCAAAATGAAGCAAAAGTTGTGATAATGCAAGCCTTTGCTTCAAACTCCTCCAAGATTTCCCAGTACCAAATGGTAATGAACTTTTATTAAGACATACCAGACACTGAAAATAGGGTTCCAAACTAAATTCCAGCCTTATCTGTGACTGCTCCCTGGCTATGCCAGTCGTTCCAGATTGTTTCCATTACCCAGACATGACGTGTATTTGCAAACCTCCATGTCGTCTTTGGTGCTGCTCCTGCTGCTTTTCCCTACGTATTGCTTCGGGAAGTCTAGCAGACTCTTCAGGATGCAGCTCATATGCCAGGAAATATGGGAACCTGTTCCTAGTTCCTACTCTTTAGAGAAGGTGTTAATTAGCTCCTTCTCTGTGCTCATGTTGAGCTGCAGCTGCAGAAGTTAGGGTTTGGGTGGGGGAGATTGGCACCCCAATCATCTCCATCAATAATCCCTAATTCTTATAAGAACAACCAATTTCTTTTAGTTTTATTTCACTAGCTATGCAATTGCACTGCATGTTGTCGCCACTGAGTCGTTTAGTACAACATAAGCATTAATAATATAACGCTTTCCTATCACATTAGTGGTAGTGTTTACTTCTCTCTTCCTTTTTACATTGAAAACTTTCCTAATTCAACAGATATTTTTGAATGCTTACTCTTGTGCCAGGCAGCACTCCTGAGGTAAGCAACTGCATATTCCCTAGGTCCACAATATGATTTACAGCCTTCAGTTGGAGCCCTTGAGAACTCAAATTTTAAAATCCTATGTATTTTCATACAATCTAAGTACAAAACCCCGGAGAATTGATTGCTTCCCAATAATTAACTCTTTTCCTTTCTATGGTTGTCTTTATTATATTTTTTTTTTCTGGGTTGAAGACCCTGTCCTAGATAGACAACATTCTCAGAAGTCTGAGCACAAGAAAAATAACATTTCCTTGTCCTTAAGGGCTAATAATACATACATCCTAGCCTGCAAAATCTCTATAGCCTACCTGATTCCTGAAGTTCCTTCTTCAAGAAACTCTTCTAATTAGATGAAGCTATTTCAAAGTTCTTCGCCATTCACCATGATTAAAAATAATTTCTAACTTGATAATATAGTACAGAGAAATTAGAGAAAAAAGCAAGTATCAATAAAGTTAAGTTGAGATTTCCTGAGAGCCTTGGGGTTTAAAACAGTTCTAGCAGAACAGGGAAAAACATGAGAGAGTTAATTCCATAGGGAAAATAGCATGGACTTTAAGAAAAATATTTTCTAACTCAATGGAAAAATAACATGAATTCAGAACATAATTTAAAACTAGAGAATATAGGACTAATTTTAGCAAGCACTACACATTTCAAAACACACTTCTTTGCTGATCATCTAAAATATTCTAATTTGTGTAGACATAAAATGAATCTTTGACTATGATTTTTTTTAGGTTTGGATTACACAATCCCAATCAGTAACAAGAAATCATCGTTGATTAAGACTGACAGAAATAGAAGTTGGAATTATATATGTATAATATATGAGCTGTCATCAACTTTTACCAAGTGAATGCTAAATCACTCAGAATATTTCAGAGTAGATTTTTTTTTTTTACATATGGTATATCATTTGCAATAAACAGACTCATATACAAATTTTCCCTGATGGTATGTGTGTGAAAACGATCTCAATGATCCTAAAATTATTTTGCTAGAAAGGAAACTAAATACAAGAAATAGACAAATTGGCAGAAGCTTACATGTTCAGACCAACAAGAAACCTGGCTTTGGACAAGCAAGAATTTTAGTTAAAATTTCAAAATATAAATGTAATTGTCGCTGCTCTATTTCTTCCAGCTACGCTGACTCATTTCGTCAAATGTAGTTTGGAGGTTATCCTAGGATTCTTCATTTCTTATCCTGACTGTCGCTTCATTTCCTCACTACACTACTCTTAGGGGGGCAAAAATGCCCATATCATTAGAACATTACAAAAAAAATAAAATCTGAATATTTTGCATTATAAATCTAGGATATCAACCTTTAAAACTTATTTAAGATTCTAATTGAAAGCTTCCATTATTAAAGTTTTTGCATCAAACTTACATTCTAGGTCAACTTTAAAAAAATAATAATGTACTTAAGCCATGTGATCTATTAATAAGTATGAACTTGTTAATGACTCAGCTACTCATTCACACTTCAAGGGGCTAACTTGGTATATTTCAAAGAATAAGAATCTTAGAAACAAAAAGACCTGAGTTTCACTCCTGGCTCTACCAATTACTAGCCGTGATTACTCACACAAGTTATAAGTACTCATACAACTGAGATTTTAGTGCTAAAATGGAAGTAAAATCAGTTTTTGTAATTACAAGAAAAACTATAAAGCAAAAGGCACATTAGGATCATTAACATAATTGGCACGCAATTAATATAGGCTATTCTTCCCTTCTATAAAGAAAGATTTGTATAAGTTGTTTAATTTTTAAGTAGATTATTTTGGCATCCTATCATCCAAATTTCAAGTTGGAAATGAATGGATTTAAATTTTAAATTGCTTTAAAAAACCCACACAAAAGGAAATAAAACTCAACACACACATACACTTATTCAGTCTACCTTCAGTTTTTGCATTAGGACATTAGTCGCATAGTCCAATGACATTGATATTTGCAAATAGCTTTTAAAATTCTCATTTAAAATTTTCTTCACAGTATTTTCTCTTGCAATTGTTCAATAGTATTATTTTCTCTTGAAATTGTTCAATAGTATTAAATATTCCCATTTTGTAAGAAGAATTTTTTTTTAACAAGAAATAGCCATAAGTAATTCAGAAAACAAAACAAAACAAAACAAAAAAACAGGAGAGAATTTGATGAAAAATAAGCCATACTAATTTTGTTAAATATAAGGTATCTAAAATAACAAAGTTGAGTTGTATGGAGTGTAAATTCACTTCACTTACTAACAAGATTGATAAATCTATTTTTTAACCATATGAAATCATACTAGATGTATTTGCTTTTACAATAGGATAGATCTAATGAGGTGAAGTTTATTTAACACATCATATAGTTTCCTTAAAAACATCTGGGGATATGTTATATATGTACTAATTGGAGAGATGTAAACAATCCATGCCTCAGTTTGACATTTGAGCTTTTATAGAGAGACTCTTCAAGTCTCTGAACACCCCCTAATTTTGAGTATATGCCTAACTATGGTTGTAGCCAAGTAAAAACAGATGATAGAAGAGGTAAAACACAGTTGTTGGGACCATATTGGGGAAAATTTTCCTTGTAAATGTAAGAGGGAATTATTTGCAGTCTCTTTCAACAAGTATTTATGGAGCATCTGCTCAGTGTTCAGAACTGTGCTATTTGGCACTATATCTTTTTCTAAACTTGGATATTCCAGTTAAAAATCTTTAACTGTCAGGGAGAAATATTTAGTCTTTCTTTGGGAGTGTCAAGTCATTGCCAAATTGCTTTAAATGGTATTTGAACTTAAGGACAGTTTCATTTCTCCTAAGTCTGAGTAAACTTCTATTTTAAAAAGTAGCCAATTATCAACTTTTAGAAACTCTTTCTACACAACTTATAAATCATAAACTATGGCAAATAAGTCATGAGCAAGGTTTCGGTGGAATAATTTTTTTTAAATGTTCTATTACATATTTGTTTAGATAGAATGGACAGAAGCTTCATCTTCCTGGTACACACTTAATACCTTGAACAAAAAACCTTGTACATAAATAAAGGAATTCAATAAATATTTCGTGAATTGATCTGAACTTACCATCAAATCAGAATGAGTTTGAAATAAATGTCAAATGTAAGAAAGTCATATACTGTCTTCTACATGAGTATTTAAAGTCTAGAAGAAAGAGGGAATAATAGAAACACTAACCATATCTAGGGTACTGAGTATATGATAGAAAAGATCATGTAAATACACAAAAATGGAGATAGCTTTATTTCCATTTGCTGTAGGAATCCTTCAAGAAAATTCTTCCTTCTTCATCTGACTGTGTCTTTTTTTAAAAAAATATTTTATTTATTTATTCATGAGAGAGAGAGAGAGAGAGAGGCAGAGACAAAGGCAGAGGGAGAAGCAGGCTCCATGCAGGGAGCCCAACGTGGGACTCGATCCTGGGTCTCCAGGATCACACCCTGGGCCCAAGGCAGGCGCAAAAACCACTGAGCCACCCAGGGATCCCCTGACTGTGTCTTTACAACATATTTATTATATGTATCCCTATGGTTTGAGAAATCATGGGTTTTCTTTTTCTTTCTTTCTTTCTTTCTTTCTTTCTTTCTTTCTTTCTTTCTTTCTTCTTCTTCTTCTTCTTCTTCTTCTTTCTTTCTTTCTTTCTTTCTTTTTCTTTCTCTTTCTTTCTTTCTTTCTTTCTTTCTTCCTTTCTTTCTTTCTCTTTTCTTTTTCTTGAAATACTTTGCTTTTTATGAGACATGTCCTCAACTTGTGCTTTTAAGACAAAAAGGAATGGAAAGGAAGGAAAGGAGGAAGAAAGGAAAAATAAAAAAGTCACATTAACTCTGGATGGACCTATGTAACTTCTTATTTATTCAACAACCTAAAACAAGGGAATAAATTTCAAATCTTATATTGATGCCAGCTTGGATATATAATAAAGTCCAATACCCAAGGCAAGAAAAGGATATTATTTTATTGGTCAGCTGATCACTAGACTTAGTAAGTGGCACTAAATTTAAGGGACACACAAAAGGTGATTAGGTAATTTAATGTATTGAAAAAATAAACACACAATTGGCCATTACTTGACCTCTACTATCAAGGAGAAAGGATTATCTTTTACCATGTGCCACAGCTTGATTCACATAGAGATTAAGCTCTCATGAAATCAACTTTGCTTTTGAGGATTTAATCACACAATGGTATGAGACACATTCTGTCTCACTACCTCAAAATGAAGGGAACACTGTTATTTCTGTTCCATATAGTGGAAATGGGACCAAAATACAAAGACCAACAAGTCAAATAATATTTCTGCTTTTAAAAAGATAGCACATTAAAAGGCACTATAATGTCATTTCTTCCCCCTTTGGTTAGAACACAACTTAAAATAGTTATATCTGAATTTAGAAAGGGGTAGTGAACACTATAAAACTAAATCCTTGTGTTCAGTGAAGAGGACTGAATCCTTTAAGATTCAGTCTTTTTGAAAAGCATTCATGAGTAGCAAATATCCATTTTTTTCTACTACAATATATGTGACATAATATTCACAAAAAGTATAAAGTAATCCAATGAATATTTTGAGATTTTTAATGGAACAGTTAAAGTATTTTGTTGAGCACTACAATAATCAGTTCTCACTATTGGTAAACAATTGTCAATGTAATTGATATATGAACAGTTGTAGCATAAATAAGACAAGATGTAAATTATACTTCATTCTTTGTTTCTATTGCTTATTCTTTTATTCTCAAGAAAGAACATCTATCTTTTATATATTTTAATATACATAATATATTTTATATATTTTCATATATATTTTATATATATTTAAAGATTTTATTTATTTATTTGTTTATTTATTTATTTATTTATTTATCCATTTATTTATTTATTTATTTATTTATTTATTTATTTATTTAACAGAGACAAAGAGAGACAGAGCACAAGTAGGCAGGGTGGCAGACAGAGGGAGAGAGAGAAGCAGGGTCCTTCTTGAGTAGAGAGTCTGACGTTGGGCTCAGTGTCAGGGCCCCAGGATCATGACTTGAGTCAAAGACAAACACCCAACCAACTGAGCCACCCAAGAAAGAACATTAAAATGAAAGTAAAAGTGACATTATTTTAGGGGGAAGCCTTATGCTGTTCTTAAATAGTACCTGGAAATAATTTAATTTCTATTGATAACATTACTTGTGACACACTTCACAGAAGATATTAACATGCAAGAGCACTATGACATAATGGGAACATTGAAGGTCAATGCATCTGTCATATATATTTTTAATTAGATAAAAAACGGTTTTCATTACATACATAAATAACATTCAGCTGGGAGAAAAGTGTCATTCTGATTGTTGAAATTAGTTGGTCCACCTTAAGAAATTTTGATCATTGTATTTTAGGATACTAGTCAAACTTTTATCTGGAGCACTTGGGTGGCTCTCTGGTTGAGCATCTGCCTTCACTCAGGTTGTGATCATGGGGTCCTGGGATCTAGTCCCATATCAGGCTTCCTGCGAGGAGTCTACTTCTCCCTCTGCCTATGTCTTTGCCTCTCTCTGTGTGTCTCTCATGAATAAATAAAATCTTAAAAACAATTATCTGGAAGAAAATTCTATACCATACTGGTCCATATTAGCATAGATTAGCCTGAAACTGATTTTAAATTTTTTAAGCATAAAGAAACAGATTTAACTTTCGGTTTTGCGCCATCAAATACCATTTCTAATACTGAGATTTCCGGTTTTGTTACCTAGGCTAATATTGGGTTAAATCAGTTATCTTTGGATAGTAGGATTATGTTTGATTCTTATTTTATCTGTCATATTTTTCAGAACTTTCCAAATTTTCTACAAGGAATATAAATATTTATTACATAAAGTGTATATTAAAATAGACTTCTATGTGTATACACCTACTTATAGGTATATGTATATATGTGACTATACCTATTTACATATAAATTGTGATCAGATGAAACACTAAACAAGACCATTTTTTAATGATTCTATTTATTTATTAATGAAAGACACACAGAGAAAGGCAAAGACATAGGCAGAGGGAGAAGCAAGATCCCTGAGGGAAGCCCAATGTGGGACTCAATCCCAGGACTCCGGGATCATCACCTGAGCCAAAGGCAGATGCTCAGCCACTAAGCCACCCAGGCGACCCTCACAAGATCATTTTAAAAATATTTGTTGAATGCTGATAATTATTCTAACATTTGCTAAAGCGAAATAAGCACTTTTTCTTCTTGCTTAAAGATTGAGGATTATTGATATTAGTGAATCTATTAAATACAATATATGATCAAAGAATAAGACCAGGAAAAACTGAACAGCAATCCAATCTTTTATATCTAGATGAAAGAATGCAATATATTTCTATTTAGGTACTTGTAATATTGCAGTTAGGAACAATTTATGAATCTTTAGAGATAATAGGAATTTGAGAAGTGTCAAATAAAAAACTGATAAATATGATATTTACACCATACAATAATTATCATAATATATAACATATAGTTTGATTTAGCTATTTATAATTAATAAATATTTAATTATATGTATTTATTGCATGTAAAAAGAAATATTTCAAAATATAAATAAGTGATTAATAAATAAATGATATATAATATAAATATAAATAATAAGACTACTTAAAAATCAGGAAGATGGGGCATTTGGGTGGCTCAGTGATTGAGTGACTGTGTTTGGCTCAGGTCATGATCCTAGAGTCCTGGGATCAAGTCCTGCATCAGGCTCCCTGCAGAGAGCCTGTTTCTCCCTCTGCCTATATCTCTGCCTCTCTCTTCATCTCTCATGAACAAATAAATAAAATCTTTAAAAAAAATAACCAAGGAGGCATCAGTTCTGAAAGTAAGAGAAGTAAATAACAATTATCTTGATCAAATAACATACTTATTTTACTTGGTAAGTATTCCTACAGAGTAACCTGTTAGGAGCTACACTCTTTTCTGCTTAATAGACTGCACACAGTAAAAATACACTTGCTTGAATAAATTTTTTATCTAAAGGCTTAAAACATAATTAGACTAAGGCACTCCACATTATCCACCATTGTACTTCATAGGTAATGCTGATTCCAGTTGGCATTCAGTAGGCAGGCAGAAAATTGTGGCAATTATTGAAAATTATTGGGTTTTAAACGCAGTGTACTCAACTCTCTCCTCTCATCCTCCCAACCTCATGCAAATTCTTTTTATTAGGAAAATAATAAATTATGCTGCTTCAGCACCAAGGAAGCTACATTTTGAAAAATAATGATTTACATTTTTTATTGCTATTTGTTCTACACAAAGAATACACATGCACTTGGGTGTTTTGTTTGGTTTTTGGTTTTTTTTTTTTTTTTCAGTCTGAATCATGGTTTTCACTTTTCATCAATTTCCTTATGCTTAACGAACTTTCTATTTGACTACCCTTACAAAAGGTCAGTCCTATCTCCTTCCAAAATCTTTTCTAATTTCACTAAAATAACTTCATATTTTTCTCTATGACATTTTCATAGTATTTTTGCGGCCCCATCAAGTCCTTAAAGTTTGCCTGCTAATACAGTTATGTGTCTGTTAAGTCCCCCAACGAACCTGTGAGCTCCCAATGAAACTGAAGCATATTCACCTCTGTTTTCAACACCACCTTCCCCAATCACCAGGACATTACGGAAATTCTCTGAAGAGACAAAGATACCTTAAACTTTATGACTCTTAAAACAAATATACCTTTCTCTTATTAATTCCATAAGAAGAATTTGTCTTTCTTGTTATTTGTTTTCTTTGAGTCAGATAGAAGGGTCTATGGTTAGATTAATAAAATGTTGAACTCAATATTAAACTAGCATTCAGCTGTGGGTAAACTTTTATCCTTTTTCTTATTTTTGAGGATTAATTGTCTTTTAAATGACTTGGCATGTCATTTCAAAAAAATAATAATTCTAAGCAAATGTCTATCCATTAAATTTGACTAATCACAATAACATGCTATTTGAAATGTGACACAAACCATAACAAGAAAGTAACAATAAACTACTCTTTTGGGTGAAATTAGATTTTAAAGTTCAGAAAATTAAAAACAGAAAAATAATCCTGTGTTACACAGATACAGAATTATTTTTTTCACAAATACCATATGTTTATAATAGATTATTAATCCTAGAGAATATATTTTCCAACTTATGTCACTCTCTGAGAAATGGATAATTAAACTATGAATAATTTATCAAAGATTTTCATTGCCAATATCAAGTCCTTATCTAGTGTAATAATTTACTAAACCCAACTTTTAGAGAGTCTTACTGATGCTATCTTGAAGTAGAAGAAAATCTATTTTCTCTAAGTCAGCCTTTGAAATGGAGTAACATAAGGAACAGAAAACATTAAAATACTTTATTTGTGAAACAAAGACTTGAACTTATGTCTAAAAAGATTTCTTTCTAAATTACTTACTAATGACTCCATAATTATGCATCACATTAGTAAGACAATTGCCAGCTTTGTTCTGAGGCTATATGGGTTCAGAAATATTATGAAGTATGTTAACCATGTGTGCCTTTAGTATTTTCAATATTCAGGTTGGTGCCTACAATGTGTCAGGCCTTGTGCTTCGCACTGTATCACGAAGACAAAGAAGACTTGAATTTTGTCCTAGGGAACATCACAATGTTAGCTAACAATATTTAAATTGGTGTTTCATAGCTAAAATTATGTCTACTAAATTAATTAATTTTACCCTAAATATTCTGAGAACTTCAGACTCAGTCTTTATAATCTTGCAAACAATAGCTTCTCTAAGTAATAACAATAGGCAAAAGAGAAAGGATAGCAATTTACCTTGAAATAGCTGCAATTTCAAAAAAGGAGATGGTAGAGATAGAGTTCCACCTATTTATTCAATATAAACTGAATCTGAACCTTTGCAATAAAAAATTTCAGGTAGAATTATGGTTTGTGACATATATCATATTACAATGTTTCCAGAAGATTCTATTTCTTGATTAGATTTCATACCTTCTGAATCATATTGCTTTTGCATGAAAAGAATCTGTCAGGAATGGATATGCCATTTTGCAAACATATATATTACTGGGGCTAATTAGGTTAGATATTATAAGCAAGGCCTCATGGATCCTGATGCCAATTAAACTAATGTCCACTCCATTGAAGCAAAGTGTTACTAGATAATCTGAATGTAGCTTAATGATTTTCGTTATGTCAAATTGAATTATTTCCATATTTGAAAAACACATAATTCTTAAACCCAAAATGGATTTTTCCTGGAGAAGTTTGGATTAAGCAAAAGTGGAAAACATTATCAGATAGAGGTTGCTAATTCACTACTTAGAGAAGCATAAGCTTCACTTTTATCTGCACAACTGGAGCATGACAGATTAATGTCTGCATAAAGTAATTTGCAATAGACCTTGGTGAAAAGGCATGGTGGGTATGAATTTTTTGTTAAAACATGGAGTTCTAAACAAATGCTTTTTTCTAAAACTTGAAAAACCTCATATGTGATGGGTATATATGTACAATTACTATATCCATCTCCGTAAGTTTAACCCAAACTGAATAGAAGCTTTCTGTTATTACTAACATGGCTTAATTATACAGAATTTACTATGTAATAGCTGTTCTATATCAAATTTTATTTGAGATATTATTTACTTATTCATGAGAGAAGCAGAAATGTAGGCAGAGGGAGAAGCAGTCTCCCTGCAGGGAGCGTGATGTGGAATGCAATCCCAAGACCCCATGATCACAACCTGAGCTAAAGCAGATGCTCAACCACTGACTCACCCAGGATCCTTATATCAAATGTTTTTTAAAAAACATTCAGGCAGACCACAACTATGAACATTTATATTTGATGGATAATTCCTTATGTGCATATCCATTATTCAGTTTGAACTCTCTTGCATCAGAGTTTTTATTACTTCTATAAATTGTAAACCCCATCAGTGCTCAACTAGTGTCTGACACAAGTTGCAGTATATAGCAGTGTCCGCTATGAAATATGTGCTCAATGGTTATATACAAATAATCTATTTTTGAAGTCTTGCTTTAAAAATAAGTTAAACAATCCAAAAATGAATTTTACTCTAGTAGGATTTTTGTTTTCTTTGATGCTTGGTAATGGACATTAAAGTACTCTGTATACACGTTACAATAGTAGCGATCAGTATTAAACATATCTCCTACAAATCACAATTGAGGGTGTCTAATTACTCTGGGAAAAAAATGGTGATGTGGGACATAAGTCAATAAACTATTTCATATCTATTACTAGGACGCAATATTTTTAATTTAGCATGTGATTTAAGTAGTCTGACTCACATGATTTTATTTTCAAAGTAGAAAGCTAGAAGTACTCACACTGATCCCTTTGTTGCTTAAGAATGTAATCCTCATGGTCTGGTTAAGACTCTTCTATGTATATAAAATAAATCATGGCACAGAAGGCCCTTCATATTAAAGGCAAGAAGATAAAATATGCATCTCTATATTTAACTACTGAAGCAGGAAAGAAGAAAACAATTTTTTACTGGCTAGGCTATCAGATGTTGATAAGTGTCAAGAAGAAAAATAGTATGCAAAAGTGTCATCAATAAAACAATGACAGACATGAAAACAAGATGTGTAATTTTTATTTATTTTGCAGTCTGAAACCCTTGACACGTTAACATTTAAGATGTTTTTCAAATATCACAAAGATAATAATGTAAGAAAGGGAATTCTTTGTAATGAAATTTTTATTTAATTCTGGTTTAACATGTCCTTTCAGACCTGATTGGTCTGTAATTATCAGTTAGTCATCTAATGAAAAATTGTTCATTCTGCATAAATAACAAAGAATCTAAGTTATCACCCTTACATTTTATAGAAGGAGTGTTTCATTATTGTTTTCTAATGTGAATTAACCCCTTGACTAATTTAATAGTCCTTTGATTTCTAACTACTAGGAGAAAAATCCACAAGTCTGACTTAAGATTTCTATCCCTAATTATGCTACTTAATTTCCGTATTCTTTAATATTAAGCCATCATCACAATATCATTGAGATACTGTAACCCAAATCATAGTTTACTCAAAGTATTATAAATACATTCTGATTAGAATGGTCATTTACAATATTTTTTAGCAGTAACTCCAGGAAATGTTCAAGAAATATGATTCAAAGGCATTTTTCTGGGTAAAGGTCCTGATAAATGGAGAGATGTAAATTACTCATTAAGATAAAAATAGGGATCCCTGGGTGGCGCAGCGGTTTAGCGCCTGCCTTTGGCCCAGGGCACGATCCTGGAGACCCGGGATCCAATCCCACGTCGGGCTCTCGGTGCATGGAGCCTGCTTCTCCCTCTGCCTATGTCTCTGTCTCTCTCTGACTCTGTGTGTGTGTGTGTGTGTGACTATCATAAATAATAAATAAAAATTTAAAAAAAAGATAAAAATACACTTATTGATCCATCTTAATTTCTTATTGGAAAGAGGAAAAACGTATGAATCAGTACATCCTTAGCTTTGAAGTCAGCATTTCAAGGATGTATGTTTTATTGAGCCTTGTCCCTAGGAATAGATTCAAAAGTTAGAAGTGCAAAAGGGAACTAACGGTTCCAATTATTATTTCAAAAGGGAAATAATTAGTAAATTTTGATCATGGATTATGACTACATGAACTATGTTAACTAAACTGCCTACATTTTACAACTTTTCAAAGTATGTTACTGTTGATGGTTGCCTTTTTAAAAGAAAATGATGTACAGACTTGCCTTTGTGAGAGAAAGGGATGCTATCTCAGTGGGGAGAACACCAAAGAAAAAGTTAGATATAAAAAAATTTTCAGAGAGGGTTAAAAGCCTCCTGAGTCTGCAAGGAAACAGAGTAGAAAATCTAAGAGCTGGTCTGAGTCTTAGGGGTCACCTTAGGACACATAATAGAAAAGATCCTGTGACTCCCCTGTAAGCCCATGTTTTGTGGTTCTATTATTGGCAAATTTAGTCTCTATTCCAACAAATTCAGTCTCTATTTTATAGCAAGTAAGCCATTTATTTATTCATGAAACAGATAACTAATGAGCCATAACTCTCGGTCAGATGCCAGCGATTTACTTATGAACAAGATAGACATGATCTTTTCTCTCATGGTTCATTGACTCTAGTGAGAACAACAGACAATTAAATCAGCAATTATCAAGATGTATGGAAAGTATTATGACAGAAATAAATAAGAAAGGATGTCTCCAACTTCCTAGGTCAGAAAGAACTTCCCAGAAATGTCAGATTTAAACTAGAATTTCAATTTCTGAATAAGAATTAGCTAACAAAAGAAAGGAGGATGTTAAGGAAAGAGAAGCAGCCAGAGGAGAAAATTCTAAGGATAAAGAAGAATATATGCCAAGATTTGGAAAGGGGAAGGGAGATGTTTTCATTCAAGAAGATAAAAGAAGTGCAGCATTTATAGAAATCTAGGTAAGGGTAAGTGAATGAAAGGTATTGCTAAGAGTTTTGGCTTAATTCTGAGGAAAATGAGAAGTCATTAATAAGCTTTTTTTTCTTTTCCCTTAGAAGTAATCTCATCACATATTTTTTGTAAAGAATATGTCTAGCTACCTAGTGCTGTGTAACAAATTACCACAAATTTAGCAGTTTAAAACAATGCACATCATTATCTTGAAGTTCTGTGGCTCAGAAACCGAGTCATGGCTTAGATGGGTCCTCTGCTTAGGGTCTCACAAGGCTTCAGTCAAAGTATCTCCCAAGGCTGGGTTTTTATCAGAAACTTGGCTGGGGAAAGCTTTCCTGGGTTGATTGTTGCCAGAATTCATTTCTTTGTGACTATGGGATACATGGCGGCTAGCTTCTTCAAAGCCAGGAGTAACAGAGAGTGTGAGTTGTGAGTCGGAAGGATATTCTTACACAATGTAACACAATCCCAGCAGTGACACTTTATCATACTTGCCATATTCTATTGGTTAAAAGCAAGTCACAGAGCCCACCCACACTCAAGGGGTGGGGACTATGCAAGGTGTGACCACCAGGAGGTGGAAATCCTGAGCCTTAAGATCTGTCTATCCTAATCTCATTCAGTTGTAGGGAGAAAATAGTGGCACAGAATTGAGATGTATCGTTGATACTAACCTACATAAGACAGGGAAGGTGGAAAAAATTTGTCAGATTCCAGATATTTCTACGATGTAGAATGGGTAAACTATAATAATTGAATTTGGGGATTGACAAATAGGTAAGAATCTAGGATGATGCCCAGAGTACAAGTCTGGACAACAAG
Source organism: Vulpes lagopus (assembly GCF_018345385.1). Classification (NCBI taxonomy): domain Eukaryota; kingdom Metazoa; phylum Chordata; class Mammalia; order Carnivora; family Canidae; genus Vulpes; species Vulpes lagopus. The sequence continues at coordinate 118,590,990 of NC_054829.1, read as the reverse complement.
GTAAGTTCTGATCATGGAGATATGAAATGTAAGGGGAGGAGTAGGTTTTGAAATCTTTATGAGTTTCGTTTTTAATATTTTTAATTTTAGTTTTTGACATTGTGAATTTGAGATAACAGTAGGACATCTGAGAAGTAAAGTCTATAGGCATTTGGAAATATAAAAATATTAAAGAAGGGGGAACAATTTAATTTTTTGTTGAAAAAACCCTAGTCGTAGTTGCATACGCTTTCTAATAGAGTGGCAATAACTTATCTCCAAAAGAGAAGATTCTTCTAGCAAGCAAATGTCTTGGTCTTCGTAATCAGTTAAGAAAGATCAGGACCATTAGATATAACCATATAGGCCCCAGTTAGATGACTAATAATAATAGGAAATTTGGAGCTGCCTGCTGGACCTAGGGAAAGAAGTCAAGTCCTGGCATAGAAGACAAGAAAAAGATCCAGAAACAATTGAATCCTGACAACATAGCTAGGGGTTAGAGTCCATGAGAAATTCCATAAGAAAAAGTACATTTACAGGATCTGTAATATGCTTTTTTGAATCTTAATTACTTTAACTGATTTGCTTTACCTAAAATTTTTTTTTTAATAAAGCATGTTTTATGTTAGACTTATTTCTCCACTGCTTTATGTTGGAAATGGTGGAAAGGGCTTTATCTTTCATACATAGGAAAAAAAATATCAAAACCCACAAATAAACAAGTGACAACCAAGAATTTATAACTGCGGATTAAACAAAATATGTGTACTCTAAAGACAATTTATGTCCTTCCATCTGGGATAAAAGGGATAGTTTTGCAGCTTTGGTCTAGAGTGTGAAATGGGATTTGAAGGATAGGTTATTTTTGCTGTTACAGGACAAGTTGACCTAATAATGTAGAGGACTGAGTATATGAAAGAATCAGATACTTATATACATGTAATCAATGCCACGTGCAACACAACTGCCGCCTGCTCAATAATTTTTTCCACCTTCATTAAGGTATAATTGACAGTGATATCATGTAAGTTTAAAATATTACATGTAAAAAAATAAAATAAAATAAAATAAAATAAAATAAAATAAAATATTACATGTGTTGATTTGATACATTTATACCTAATTACCTAACTAATTACCACAGTACCATTAGTTAACATCTCCAATATCTTGCATAATTACCTTTTTTTTCTTAATTTTGGTAAGAACATTTAAAATCTACTTTTTTTTTTTTAGCAATTCGGAACTCTGTAATACAGTATTGTTTATTATAACCACGATGCCGTACATTAAATCCCTGGAATTTATTAATCTTTTAACTGGAAGTTTGTAGCTTCTGATCAGCCTCTTCGCATTTTCCCCACTTCACCTCAGGCCCTGGCAACCACCATTCCACTCTCCAATTCTGCAAGTCAAGCTTTTTTAGATTCCACATCTCAGTGGCAGCATGTTTGTCTTTCTCTGTCCGACTTATTTCACTTAGCACAGAGCCCTCAAGCTCCATCCATGTTGTTGCAAATGGCAGGATTTCCTCCTTTTTGGTGGCTATATGATATTCCATTGTGTGTGTATATACCACATGTTTATCTACTCATCCATTGATGGGCACTTAGGTTGTTTCTATATCTTAGCTGTTGGGAATAATGCTGCAATGAACTTGGGAGTGAAAACATTTCTTCAAGGTCCTAATTTTATTTCCTTTGAATATCTATCCAGAAGAGAGTTTGCTAGATCATATGGTAGTTGTTTTTTTTTTTTTTTAGTTTTTTGAGGGACCCCCATGCCATTTTCCATAATGACTATACCAGTTTGCATTCCCAACAACAGTGCAGAAAAGGGTTCTCTTTTCTCTACATTGTCACCAATGATTGTGATAACAATAGCTTTTTAATAATAGCTCTAATAAGGGCGAGGTGCTATCTCACTGTGGATTTGATTTGCATTTCCCTGCTAAGTGATGTTGAGCACATTTTTTTTATCTTTTTTGTGTACCCGCTAGCCATTTGTATGTTTTCTTTGGAAAAATATCTATTCAGTTCCTCTGCCCATTTTTAAACTGGATTATTTGGAATCTAATTTGTTTTCGTATTGAATTGCATGAGTTCCTTATATATTTTGGATTTTAACCCCTTATCAGGAACGTGATTTCAAATGTTTTCTACAATTTTGTAGGTTTTCTTTCCATTTTGTTGATTGTTTCTTTTGCTGTGCAAAAGGTTTTTCATCTGCTATAGTCTCATTGTTTATTTGCTTTTATTGTTTGTACTCTTGATGTCATATTTAAAAAATAATTTCCAAGTCCAAGGGCAAGGAACTTCTTCCCTACGTTTTTCTAGGAGTTTTATGCTAAAGCTCTATGCTTAAATCTTTAATCCATTTCAAATTAATATTTGTGAGTAGTATAAGATAGGAGTCTAATTTCACTTTTCTGCATGTGATTATACAGTTTTCTCAACTAAAAATAATTGCTTAAAGGAAATACATTAAACGATGAAAGTGAACACATATATAAAATTGTTATATAGGGATCCCTGGGTGGCGCAGCGGTTTGGCGCCTGCCTTTGGCCCAGGGCGCGATCCTGGAGACCCGGGATCGAATCCCACATCGGGCTCCTGGTGCATGGAGCCTGCTTCTCCCTCGGCCTGTGTCTCTGCCTCTCTCTCTCTCTCTGTGACTATCATAAATAAATATAAATAAATAAATAAATAAATAAATAAATAAATAAATAAAAATAAAAAAAAATAAAATTGTTATATAAAATAAAATTGAGCATTGAAATTTAAAAATATGTGTTGGTCAATTTGACTACTATCAATAATAAAACAGAAAATAAACATTTATACAAAGATATTCAATCTTTGTTTGAATTAGAGTATGTTTCTTCATTCATAATATTAAAAGTGTCTGTTCCCTTGTTAACCATCTCTTCACTACCTACTACCATCTAATGTTTTCCTCCCTCACTTTCTTTTTCCTTCTTTTTCACCTCCTGGAAAATCTAGTGCTTCAAGTAGGAAGCAAAACTGGGTTTTTTTGGTAGTCAAGACATGATATGTGGCTTCCTCTACTCAGGGACATTATATTCATATATAGACATTGGCCTGAGTAAGTAAACCAACCCTGAGTATAGGATAATGATACATTATCAAACAGGTCAAGACCAAAAGCAAAAACATTAGTAAACTTCTGGCCATGACAAATGAGACTTCCCTTGTATTGCCAATGCCAACATAGAGTTTAATGCTCATGCTTTATAAAAATTGGCCAATTACTTGCCAAACAAGAGTTTTGTTTTGTTTTACCCTACATATTTATCATAATTATAATAATGCATAGTTTGAGGCTTTATTCTATTTTCATGCCCTTTGCAAAATTGAGCTTAAATATGGTATCTTTAAAACTAGTATTCACTGGAAAAAAAAAAAACTAGTATTCACTGAAGTTCAGTAACTATTTCAGTCTTTGTAGACTTACTTTTTAAATTCAGCATTGTCTTTAATGGCATTCAGGTTCAGGGCAACTTACTTGTTTACATCCCAAATTAGGAATAAAATTATGAGCCAAACTTTCAAACTCTTTGTGTCAAATTAGAATTAATTAATAATTATAATTCATTAGATCCAGATCCAAATCACTGGTCTACTGAACTAATTTTGGTATTATCTTTTATTCTCCTAGTATCATGATAAGAAAAACTAACATATTCCAGCTGTTTTAACTTGTGATAAATGTGTGTACAGTCAACATAAAGTAGAATATATTGACAAGATCTCCAAAGTCAGTTGTTGAAATGAATCTGGTAATGACAAGCAAACTAACAACCAGCCTGCTGTGTTGGTACAAAAATACTGATAGTAAAAGATCCTGCCATGTGTCAGCAAGAATGAAAGAACATTTTTACGAGCAAATTATATTTATAGATAATTTCAATAAGATTAATGTCAAACTGATTTCAAAATGTATGGTAAAATGAAAAGTTAAGAATGTACATTTATACATTCTAATTGCAGTAGGGTTTATTTACATGGTTAAGGCTCTGTGAAAGAAGAAGGTAGACATTGAGCTAGAATGAACAGTTTATGACTTTACCAGAGAACATGTATGTGCACCACAGAAATTAAATCTTTGCATAATTTCCAATAACCTTTCAGAGGCTGTGTTTCACAAGTCAAACACATGATCCATTCATTCTTACAATAGTTTCCTGTTAAAGAAAATTATGGTCTCCCCTCTTATGTCTTCAGTTTCTCTTCTCTCTTTAATACTGTTCCTAAGTTAACTTATAGACGTATGTATAATATTTAAAATATTTAGTCAGTTGACTAACTAGTTGCAGATTTACTCTAAAAACCCATTGATTGAAATGAGACATCAAAAGCAGCATAAAGGAAAAGAAATGTAAATAAAGAGTTCTAATATACAAACAGAAATACAGTAGAAGCCAAATTACACTAAAAGACTAATAATAAACAGAAATGTAAATGCCAATAATTCATTCTAACTGTTCAAAGCTCCCCACTCAAAACATCTGACGCACCCTTCATATGGCACTAAAGTGACAGTGCCATATGGAAACTAGAATGACAACTTAGCAACGTGCTATGTGCTCAGTCAGATAGATGGTGCACTTATTAGCAAAGCTTAGTGAGCTCTGAGAAAGAAAAAAAATGTAAAGTGTTCTTTTGCTTTCTTCATGTGCAAGTGCTTTTGAAGAGTATTGAAACATTTGTAATACAACCCATCTCTCTCAGAAAGGAAGAAAGTTCCAAAACCTCACAAATAATAGGATACAAGGATAGCAATAGTTCATCAGTCACCTATGCTCTGAAATATTCACATCTTAGTGAGCCTGGCTTAATGATACTGCAGAGAAATAGACTCTAGGTCAGTTAGCAAAATAATAGTGGATTAGGTCTGGCTTTTGTGGACAATTAAAAAAAAATGTATGAAATGCCATGCATTTAGAAAAAGCCACTGAGGGGCACCTGGGTGGTCAGTCAGTTAAACAGCTGCCTTCGGCTCAGGTCATGATGCCAGGGTTCTGGGATGGAGTCCCAAATCCTCATTTCTGCTCAGCAGGGAGCCTGCTTCTCCCTTTCCCTCTGCCGCTCCCTCTGCTTGTTCTCTCTCTCTCTCTCTCTCTTTCTCTCTCTCTCTCTGTCAAATAAATAAATAAAATCTTAAACAAAAAATAGAAGGTGTTGAAAAGATTATCCATCAGGGATTTTAGTTTTCTTGGCTTTCTCTACAAGTCTTGATCTTAAAACCAGTATTTTGTGACTTAATTCAATATACTGAGAAATCTGACTGGACTTGCATCTAAGGAGAGTGAAGTAGGCTTCATGGCTGGGCATTCTTTCTTTCCCAACGGCTCTGAGGAGCTGGTTGGTGCACTCCATTTTTTCCATTTGCTATGTGGTTTTAAGCGTGTGGATGGACCCACACCTGCATCCAATTTGAGTCATACAAACACATGGCTTATCTGGCGGAAGAAGTAAGAGAAACTGGAATGCATAAAAGGGTTTTTCTCTTCTCAGTGATGCCAGTTTCCTATTTTCCTTGTCTTGTGTTTTTTGGGACTAAAGAATACTTAAGATTACAAGGCAGACAAGTTTGTTGTTGTTGTTGTTGTTTTTGCAAGTCCAACTAAAATCTGAAAATAATGATGATAATTTATATTTACGTAACTGATATCCATCTTCCTAAATCTTTAAATGTTAAATGAGTCAGATTCTAAAATAGACTTACATGGTAGGTATACACTAGCTCTTATTTTATAATAGGTGAACTAATGCACATTTATATATATATATATATATATAAATTGTTATTTTTCAATATTTCAGAGGTCAACTGGGAATGCTAAAAATTGAGTATTCTTAAAAATGTTCAACATGTCATTTTCTAACAAACAAAAAAGCTCTAGTTGCTAATGAACAGAAGTCAATATTTGGAAAATATATGCCTATAAATTAGAAGATGAAAACTATAGGTAGATATAATAATTTTGTGAAATGTGGTTAATACCCTCTTGTTAGCCATTATTGATCTGAGTTCATATTTAATTCATTGTAATTCAACTCAACATGCTTTTGGAATGTCAAGCTCTGAATCCTGTATTTGACATAACAAATGTGAGCCTTGTATACATATGTATATACATGTATAAAAATACACATATATGTATATACATATGGACATATATGATGTACATATGTATTGTGTGCACACATATATTATAAATGTGTGTATATTATATATATATATATATATATATATATATATATATATATATATATATGTTGACCCTTAAACCATGTAGGGCAGGGGTAGAGGTGCTGACCCTCTGAGCAGTGAAAAATTCATGTATAACTTTTGACTCGCTCAAAACTTACTACTAACAGCCTGTTGTTGACCAAAAGCTTTCCCAATAATATATACAATCAGCACATATTTTGTATGTTACATTCATTATATACTTCATTCTTACAATAAAGTAAGCTGGATAAAGGAAAAATGCTATAAAGAAAATATATTTATAGGTTGTATTTATTGAAAAAAATCTGTGTATAAGTAGTCCTGTGCAGTCTTAACCAATGTTGTTCAAGGGTCAACCATATATATATTTCTATATATATTTCTCCCTCTCATTCTCACACAGCAAGTGTGAGCCTTCATGAAACTGTTGTTTCTATATAAAATGTCAGGCATTTAATAGATTTTGTGACTTCTATATGGCTCTGTTTTAGAGAATCTTTAAATTCTAGGACCTGAATTCTCTCATGGTATCACTGTATAATTGGCATATGTCTGTGATTAAAATATTTTTCTTATGTTAAACTGTAAAATAAAATTGCCTGTGAATTTTTTTCACATCTAACTTCCTCATCATTTTAGTAAAAGGTAACCAAAATTGTCATCTGTTTAAATTACCAATATAAAAATCATTATCATATCTTTTGGAAAAAGAGACAATACTGACTTAGCCTAGGAATAGTCTAATAATATGGAGATAGTAAAATCTACTGTTAGCCTCTTGAAGGGAACATCATGAGGTCATCCTGGCTTGAGTTCCTTCTGGATATCACCACATATAACACAGTACAAATTCTGTTTCCTCTACTATGAAAGGGACACATTTTTCAAATCCCTCCAAATCCACATTACCTTCCCAAATCAGCAAAAATTTAGGAAGTCCCTAATCAGATTATTCTAAATATTATAAGGATGGAAAATAAATATAGTTATGTTCTCAATTTTCCATTGTTATTGAGGAAGCAAAGCATACATGCATGAAATGTTTAAAGAACACCATATAGCTCCATGAACATTTTTATTTTTTTTTAAGGTTTTATTTATGTATTTAAGAGAGAGAGAGAGCATGAGTGCGGGGTGGGGAGGAAGGGCCAAGGAAGAGGGATAAGCAGACTCCCCACTGAGCAGGGAGACTGACCCAACTGGGGCTGGATCCCAGGACCCTGAGATCATGACCTGAGCCAAGTGCAGACACTTAATCCACTGAGCCACCCAGGCACCCCCCATTAACATTTTTAAATTCAACAAGTGTGGTGAGGAAATATATAACTCTCAGTAATGGGGAAAAATTAGAATAAACTGGAAGTTGCTGAGAAATTCTAAGTCACCTTTGGCTAAACATTTGAGAGATAGCTTTATTTTTCCATCTCACCACAGCCCGAATTCCTTCACTTCTGGATTATGACATTAATTATTACTTTCCTTTTGTCCTATAAAATCTATCATGAACTCCGGAAAGCTTGAGTTTCCTCCCAACATTTCTCTGCTTAAAAGCCTGATCTAGCTATGCATGGATCTAAGTTACTTTTTCTCACTAAAGCGAAGCTAACAAAACCCACAATTTTTGAAGATGGCCTAAACTTACAAAAACAGTTCCATTTCTAACAACGATGTCACCATTATACTCTTGGCCTTATCAATGGTGTATGTTATCCAGCCACATTAAAATAAAGAAGGAGGGGCACCTGGGTTGCTCAGTGGTTAAGCATCTGTCTTGGGCTCAGGTAGTGATCCTGGGGTCCTGAGATCAAGTCCCACATCAGGCTCCCTGCAGGGAGCCTGCTTCTCCCTATTCCTATGTCTCTGCCTCCCTCTCTGTGTCTCTCATGAATAAATAAATAAAATATTTAAAAATAAAATAAAGAAGGAATATTAGTAAGAAATGTGCCCCCTCCACCCTCAGTAGAGCTGGCAAGGGAAAGAAGGGACAACTAGCTAAGCATCAATATCTCACTGGACGTGGGACTAATGACATTTGCTGAGATAGCTCTCCATCACAGCTTTATTGTTAGTCTCGGGGCTGATTCAGTGAAAGATTTCCCTCTAATGTGTTTCGACCCTTGTACAGTGAAAAAGGTTTCAATCATACAAAGAAAAATGTTTCTCTTGATCAAAAACTAGATGCAAATTGATCTAAAATTGGAAAGGGTGCAAAACTGTACTCATGTAATGTGAATGAGAATCATAACAATTTGTAAGGTGACAAGATAGACCCTAGAGGAGGTACAAAGCTGAGTAAGACTCAGATCTCTGTCCATGTTGCAGTAAGGAGTTACAATGATAACATAATAATTCTAATTCCAGCTGCAATATGATAAATAGCACTGGGGCATAAACGTGTTCAAGAGAAGTAATGGGAAAATATTCACTCTTGCTTTAGGAAGAGTGAAGGTGTCTGTGTTAATTGTCTCCCCTCTACCCTGCTGCTGAGGGAGGGATTCCCGCCCACGGGTTATGGAGATAGCCAAACACACAACCCCTACAGATAAGATAGATGGCAGTTGATTAGGGACATACACTCACAGACTGGGGGAGGGGACCGCACAACAGAATGGGTCACACAGGAGTTACACTTAGGTTCAGTAAACCCAGGGGCTGTAGGAAGCGGGTTTTATAGTATCAAGAGGGTGGGATGCTCCGTGGATCTTACAGGAGGATGTGATTGGCTTGTTTGAATCGTCTCAGGAACTGGCAGGTAACCGAAAGCAGCTACTCAGGGATACGTGGGCACCAGGCCTGGGTGCACTGATAAGGAAGGCTGTTTGGCTAGAGGACCTTATCTGCAGAAGCAGAGTGGGGAGGAAACCTTGTAGTCACGCCATTTGAGGCTCTTTTGATTTCACCAGATGGGAAGGCAGCCCATAATACTGGGCTTTCATGTGAGGCCACAGGCCACAATCTCGGGGGTAGAATCAAAGGAGGCTGCATCCAGGGGATTACTTTTGAATTCTTAAGTTAGACCTTGTGGATGGACAGTAATTCAACAAGCAGGGATGGGAGAAGCTAAGAAACTACCTCAGGCCAATGCATGGAAAATGGAAAGACCTGGAAATCTTCAAGAAAGTTAATTTTTTATGAAAGCACATCTCATCCTTGTGCAAGAGGCCCTGATAATATTGTGTATTCTTCTAATTTTAGGAGCTATGCTGCTTAGACACAGATCTCTTTTTTATTAAATACGCAGCATAAGATATTAGGATACAAAAATCATATGTGACTTTATGTCAACATTTGAGCTACAATGCAAGCCCATGAAGGCAAAATAATTTGTCTGGGCAGTGTGAAATGAATATTAATGTCTGACTTACACTAGGTTAAAAATTCTTTCAGCCATGTGCATATCTTCTAACCGAGCCCTACATCTTTATGATAATGGCAACTACCTTTGTGGATTAGACCTAGAAGCATAAAAAGTTAGCCCTGGAGACTCTGTTTACTCTAATCACCCTTTTACCAAAAGATTTGATTTGCAGACCATTCTAGTAGCAGGGAATGCACAGCTTTGAGAGACAATTCACTTCATTCTTAGGTGCCACATTTGTCCTATATTGAACTAGCACGTTTCTTTTTTCAACTTCATCTGTTGGTTCAAAGGTACTTGCTCAATCAACATAGGCTGCCCTATACGTGACTGAGAAAATGAAAAATGGCTCTGGCAGCTGACAGCTAAACCATGATGTTCCCGACAGAACATAAACATGATCACAGGATAGAAACCACATAAACAATGACCAAACAATGCCTGCTGTGACTGTGATGGGACAAGACAGAGACAGTGCTCAGGGCACATGTCTGAAATAAGATAGAGACAAAGACTCTGCAACCACAAGATTAACTAAACATACCCTTCTTTTTACTAATGTAAGTGACTACTGCTTCTTTGTCAAAGACAACTCTAAATGCACTTTGGTATACTCCCCTTTTCTAGATAAAATTTACCAAGATCTCTAATTACAAAGATGTCCTTACTTCCAGGCAGCACCCAACACAGAACAGACACAACTTCCTTTACCTCTCTGTAGAATCAGCAGTATAACCCCTAATCCTATAATAGGCCCCTTCCCACTGCCTCTGAGCCTGAAATCCCACAGTCCCTATGATGTACCTTCTTTCCTGCTATAGAAACTTCCTTGACTACAGGTGTATTCCTGGTGGTCCTTGACAGTACATTATACTATTTGACTCCATGTAGAGAGAATGTAGAGCATTAACAGCAGTCTTGGCACATTGCTAGGAGTCAAAGAGCCCTAGCTAGTCAAAGTTCTAGCTCAATTAATTAGATGGGCTACCTTGGCTAGATCACCAAACCTCTCTAAGCCTCAGTTTTTATAGATGCAAAATGAGAAGGTTAGACTAGGTTGATGAGTTTTGATCTTTGAGGTTTTGAAATGTCAGGGACCATGAGTCACCAAAGGGATTCTTGAGTCCATGTTGACATAGGAATTTCTGCAGTCCATGCAATCATTGTGCATTAAAAATACAACTACTCTTCAATGAGGACATCTTAAACATTTAGACTGTAAAAGGAATCTTGATACACTGGTAGTGAAAAACCACTGGACTCTTCTTGAGAGTTTATATAATTGTAACCTTCCCAGTGGACACTGTTGCAGTGATATATATCCATCAAAAATTCTCAAAATCACCTTGGAAAATGAAGGGAATATGGAAAAGCTTAGAGAGTTTCTTAGTGGGGTGGAAGAAGTGCCAGTAGGAGTCTCAAAACCTATTATAAAGCTTAAAGCATCCTGAGAACAAATGACACAAAGCCCATAGGAGTCTGAGACCCTGCCATAGTGCACACTGTTTGAAACCCCACTTGTTTCCCAGGCATGCTTGGGAATAAGAATCCCGAGACTAATGGGTTGATGAGTTCTGTGATTAAATGCAAAATTCTACCTTGGATAGCTAAGAAATGGAAGTCTCCCTCAGAGGAGTCACTTCAGAATTGTAATGAGTTGCAATTTGTTATAGGCATTTGTTAAATCATTAAGATTTAGAATTCTAAAAATCCCCATTTTAGCCTTGAATTAACCTCTACGTACAATACTCTATTTTTTCCTCCAGATTCTTAAGCTTTCACCCATCTTTTATTGTGGACTATATTATGAACCTAAAAATTGTCTCCTGAATACAGTTTTTGTGCTATATTTAGCAGAAAGATGTTTCTTGTTCTCCCTCTATAGATATTCCTCAATGAGTACAGTCTTCACTCATTGACACTATGAATAGTCTTTCTTCAAAAACACAGTATAAGAGAATAGCATCCCTATTCTGTTAGGGAAAAATGGAAATTTATTTGATTTATGTGAAAATATAAAGAGAATTTGAATATAAGTGTCTGTGCTTTAGACCATTATGAATTTATCCTTATTACTGTCAGTCATTGCAATGCTTCTGCGATGCAATCTATGCTGGCCATAACCTTGATTTGATTAAAAACAAAACATCTAGGATTTCAACTGTTTAAATGGAAATTATTATGCTGGGATTTAAAGAAATATGTTCATTTACTGGTTTCATAAAAATTCAAGAGATAGGACTGAGGTTAAGCCTATTTCTACACTGAGCAAAGGTATTATTAATGATAACAAATTACCATTGTAATCACAGCAAGAATTAATGAATTGATATTTGCAAAGTATTCTGAATCTTCAGGAAAAATATTAAAAAAGAATTTATTGAATATTTCAAAAACCAAATTATTAGCTTACTAGATCATATATCATATGTAGGTATGTTTATTATATACAGATGTATAAGAGCATATCTGTGTGTATGTATGTGTGTTTATGTATGTTGCAACCTGACAAGAAGCCTACCAGAAATAGCAACTTAAACATTACATATATATGTTATATATATATATCATATGTAATATAATTACATATAAATTGGTCTTACTCTTAGTGAGACTATGCCCAGGACTATTCATGGAATTTATTAGATGAATGAATAAATGATCCCCCTGGTTAACGTCTTTCTTTTCCTTCAACTTCACATTTGTAGAAAAGTTTATACGCACTAAATTTCTTAAACTCTAGGCAAATTTCACTTTCCTCATTATTTCACTGAAACTGCTTTCATTCACTATCCACATTCCAGTTACTAAATTCAAAGGCCTCCTTTACCATTATTCATCACACTGTATCTCCTAGGATAGCTGGAGTAATTTACCATTATCTTCTTTAAAAAACAAAACAAAACAAAACAAAACTCTTGTCCCTCAATCATGATACCTATTCTCACATTGACTCATAAAATTTATAGACTTTGCAATTCTTTTCTCTTAGCTTTCTCTCTTCTGAATGTAACATTTTCTTACTCATGTGTTTTCATTTCCTCCACTTTTTATCTTCTTTCCCTTGAAAGGGCGCCTTCCATGATCTCATAGCCTGAAAACTTCAGATCTATTTCTGCAACAACAATCTACATTGGAATCTTTGTCCGTTTCCCATTGTTTGCCCACCCTATCATTTGGATAATCTTGCAGAGTTTCAAATTTGATTTATCCAGCCTAAATTCATCACCTTTACTCTAAAACTTGTTCTTTTGTGACTTACATTCTTTTGTCAACGACACCATAATCACCATAACTACATTCAGGCTTAAAACTACAATGTTAGACCACAAAACCAAATATCCATTCTATTATCTTCATAAAGACCCATGGCACAAAACATGATCTATTACAACAGCTTTATGGTCCACTCCCAATCTCAGTCTCGCACTAATAGATGAGCAATCTTGCTGCTGCCCACTCTACCCAGCCTCCCCAACCACTCAAAAGTGTTCTGTGGCTTACATTATCACTGAGTAATATACAATCTGCATTGTTGGTCTTCCTTGACATGATCATAAACTGTTGTTCTTTTTTTTTTTTTAATTTCCGATATTGCTCACTACTACTATCTTTCAATACCTTACATAATGACTTAAGGAGACCGCTCAGTGAACTTTAAATATGTTCCATTCTTTTCTATCTCTGTGCATTCTTTCATAAGGAGTTTATTACTATGGGTAGAGCTAAAATTGGAAGAAAGTACCTTGTATGTTTTAGGCAGAAATTCGAAAAAATGTAAAACAGCTGAAACTTATTATCCCTTCTCTCAATGCATCTAATAATTTCATTCTAAGCTAGATTAATTATATGTATATTGTATTAGCTTGCATTAAAAGGCATGCTGTAGAACAAATGACAACAGACTTGCCAGCATAAAATAGCACAAATTTAATACCTCACAGCTTCTGTAGGTCAGAATCAAGTGCACCATGGATGGATTCCCTATTCAGGGTCTCAGCAGGCTGAAATCAAGGTGTGGCTTTGGTCTATGGCTCTCATCTGAAGGTTCAAGTCCTCTTCCAAGCTCACTGTGTTTTGGCAGATTCATTTCCTTGTGGTTGTAGAAATGAAGACCATATTTTTCCTTTTAGCTATTGACCATGGACCACTCCCTTCTCCCAGATGTCTCTTGCAGTTTCTTGCCATGGGACTGCCATAGCCCATCACAACATGGATGTTTGCTTTATCTTCTTGGGCCATCTAAAATGTATCTGTCTTTTTTCCAATGCAGCCAGTTAGAACTTCCTGCTTTTAAAGACTTCATGTGATCAGCTCAAGCTTGCACAAATAACCTCTCTATAATAAAATCAGCTGATTTGGGACCTAAATTATATCTACAAAATCAATTCATAGCAGTACCTATTTAGTGTTTAATTGAGTAGCTAGGAGAAGTTTTGTAAACACCAAGAATCGTAGGGAGCCATTTAGAATTTGTCTACCACATATGCCCACATATCTTTTCAATGCTGTTGACAACAGTTTACTATTAGAAGCCAATAGTCCTTCAAAAGCAGTCAAATCTCTTGAATATTTGCTGGAAAAGGGATAGCAACAAAAATTGTTGACTTTGGCTGTATATTCTCCAAATTTCAAGTACCAAGATTAACACTAAATCCGGTAATTGAAGTCAAATGTGGATGTATATGCTTCTACTAACTTTTTTTGGTATTTCATTGCTATATGATATTCAAAAGCAAATCACTTTGGGAGCCATGCTGAGGATCTTTAATGATTGAAACTGCCAATTGACAACACCTGCTGTTAAATTGTCTAGGCCAACTTCTCTCTTTTCTTTTCTATGGAACAGACTTTGGGATCAAAGTCAAGAATTCAAGCAGCTTCATTTCTTTGTGGACAATATTGGACTCACTTCCAGGCACAGCCTTCTGTGCAGAATTTGAATAGCACTTTTAGTCTGGTTGAAATATGTGTTAAGCTTGGTTAACAAAATAACAGATATAAACTATATCCCCTTATCTTTAGTCAAACTTCTCCAGAATGTCGACATATCAGAGCTTGTCAGAGAAGCCAATACCAAATTAGTTGCCTTGTGAATTCCTAGAATGCAAGGAACTGGTCCAAAACATTTAAATCTTCAATGCTTTAACCAATTCTAATAATAAATGAATGTTCAATTGAAATATTACATTTAAATAAGGATTTCCAACACTATACTTAGCTCCTTAAAGAAATGGCTTTCTCAAGGTTAAATTCTATACACTCTACATGAGAAACCACTCTATGAAGAACATTTGTGCATTTTCTCAAACCTACATTGAAGTATCTCATTTGCTACATTTGTTGGTTTACTTTACATCAGTAGCCATCTTTCTCTGTTAATCGCCATACGAAATATAGCTTTGGTGACCATTCAGGTCAGTTCAACAAACATGTATTTAGGGATTAAAATCTAAGATACTAGGCCAGGCCAGAGGCACGCTAACTTGAAAGAATAATTAATTATCCACCTTAAAAGAGTTTAAAGATACATAAATATTTCTTTTTACAAGAATATTAAGAGAATATTAGTAATCTGACTCATTGCTCCTTACCCTTCCCCCTTTAATTGCTAAGAAACACAGAACTAAATTTTGTGTTCTCTCCCAGCAACAAATTTTGTAGTTTGTTTCTCTAAATAAATGGTCTCTGATTTTCTGGTTTTTAATTTTAAAAAGTTTTTACTATTTGTTCTTTAAAAAAAATCATTTATTTACTTGATAGAATGAATGAGAGAGAGAGAGAACATAAGCAGGGGGAAGCAGACTCACAGAATACACTATGTGTCTTCTAAAATGGCATTTTATGTAAAAATGAAAGGGAGAAGAAGTTGACATTTATTGTACTGTTTCTATAGACTAGATACTGAACTGAGCATTTTACTTATTTCATTTTATTTAATAACTCTGTAGGTGATGAGACAGGAGAGTAACATTTGCTTTCTACATGCCAACTACTCAGCTATACATTTATGTCATGATTTATAATCAGAAATATATATTTGGCCTCTGACTATTCCTGGCACTTAGCTCCTAAAACCCTTGTAATTTTCTTTTTTTTAAAATTTAAATTCAATTAGCCAACATATAGTACATCATTAGTTTCAGATGTAGTGTTCAATAATTTATCAGTTGTTGAAAAAAAAAAGCATTTTACAAAGTACATCATCCTTTCTTGATCAAAACTCTTCACAGCATAGGGATAGAGGGAAAATATCTCAATATCATAAAAGCCATATACAAAAGCCCATAGTAAATATCATTCTCAATGAGGAAAAACTGAGAGCCTTTCTGCTGAGGATGTCCACTATCATCACTGCTGTTCAGCATAGTACTAGAAGTCCTAGCTTCAGCAACCAGACAACAAAAAGAAATAAAAGGCCTCTGAATCAGCAAATAAGAAGTTAAACTCTCAGTTTTCGCAGATGACATGATACTATATGGAAAACCCAAAAGATTCCACCCCCAAATTGCTAGAACTCATACAGGAATTCAGCAAAGTGGCTGAAAAAATCAATGTACAGAAATCAGTCGCATTTTTAGATACTAACAATGAGACAAAATAAAGAGAAATTAAGGAATGAGTTCCATTTTACAATCGCACCCAAACCTATACCTAGGAATAAACCTAACCAAAGAGACAAAGGATCTGTACTCAGAAAATCATAGAACGCTCATGAAAGAAATTGAGGAAGACATAAAGAAATGGGAATACGTTACATGCTCTTGGATTGGAAGTATAAATACTGTTAAAATGTCTATGCTACCTAGAGCAATCTGTACATTCAATGTAATCCCTATCAAAATACCATGGACTTTCTTCACAGAGTTGGAACAAATAATCCTAAAATTTGTATGGAACCAGAAAGACCCCAAAAAGCCATAGGAACATTGAAAACTAAAACTAAAACTAAAACTAAAATTGGTGGCATCACAATCCCAGACTTCAAGCTCTATTACAAAGCTGTAATCATCAAGACAGTATGGTACTGGCACAAATACAGACACATAGATCAATGGGATATGTGGAACAGAATGGGAACAGAATAGAGAACCCAGAAATGGGCCCTCAATGCTAGAGTCAACTAATCTTTGACAAAGCAGGAAAGAATATCCAATAGAAAAAAGACAGTCTCTTCAACAAATGGTGTCAGGAAAATTGGACAGCAACATGCAGAAGAATGAAACTAAACCATTTCCTCACACCATGCACAAAAATAAACTCAAAACAGATGAAAGACCTAAATGTGAGACAGGAATCCATCAAAATCTTAGAGAACACAGGCAGCAATCTTTGTGACCTTGGCCACAGCAATTTCTTACTAGACACATCTCCAAAGGCAAGGAAAACAAAGGCAAAAATGAACTATTGGGACTTCATCAAAATAAAAAGCTTCTGCATAGCAAAGGAAACAGTCAACAAAACCAAAGGACAACCGACAGAATAGGAGAAGATATTTGCAAATGTCTTTTAAGATAAAGGGCTAGTATCCAAAATCTGTAAGGAACATATCAAACCAAAGAACAAATAATCCAATCAAGAAATAGGCAGAGGATGTGAACAGACATTTCTCCAAAGAAAACATACAAATGACCAACAAACACATACAAAAATGCTCAACATTGGGACACCTGGGTGGCTCAGTTGTTGAGTGTCTGCCTTCAGTTCAGGACGTGATCCCAAAGTCTTGGGATTGAGTCTCCCATCGGGATCCCTGCAAAGAGCCTGCTTCTCCCTCTGCCTGTGTCTCTGCATCTCTCTCTCTCTCTCTCTCTCTCTCTCATGAATAAATAAATAAAATCTTAAAAAAAAAAAAAAACAGCTCAACATCAGTTGGCACCAGGGAAATACAAATCAAAACCACAATGAGATACCACCTCATACTAGTCAAAATGGCTAAAATTAACAAGTCAGGAAATAACAGATGTTGGCAATGATGTGGAGAAAGGGGAACCCTCTACATTGTTGGTGGAAATGGAAGCTGGTGCAGCTGCTCTGGATAGCAGTATGGAGGTTCCTCAAACAGTTAAAAACAGAGCTATGCTATGACCCAGCAATGGCACTACTGGGTATTTACCCCAAAGATACAAATGTAGTAATACAAAGGGGCACCTGTACCCCAATGTTTATAGCAGCAATGTCTACAATGCCAAAATATGGAAAGAATGGAGATGTCTGCCAACAGATGAATGGATAATGATGCGGTTTATATATATACAATGGAATGCTACTCAGCCATCAAAAAATGAAATCTTCCTATTTGCAGCAATGTGGATGGAACTAAAGGATATTATGCTAAGCAAAATAAGTCAATCAGAGATATACAAATTACACATATGGTCTCACTCATATGTGGAATTTAAGAAACAAAACAAGATCAGGGGAAGAAGAGGAAAAATAAAACAAGAAGAAATCAGAGAGGGAGACAAACCGTAAAAGACTGTTAATCATAGGAAATAAACTAAGAGTCACTGGAGGGGAGGGGGTTAGGATGGAGTAACTCGGTGATGGACATCAAGCAGGGCATGTGATATAGTGTGTACTGGGTATTATGTAAGACTGATGAATCACTAACCTCTACCTCTGAAATCAATAATACATTATATGTTAATTAATTGCATTTAAATAAACATTTTTTAAAAATAATGTATCAGTTGTGCATAACACCCAGTACTCCTCATATCATGTGCCTTCCTTAATGCCTATCACCCAGTTACCATATCGCCCCCACCCACCATCCCTTCAGCAACCCTTAGTTTTTTTCCCAGAGTTAAGAGTCTCTCGTGGTTTGTCCCCCTCTCTGATTTCTTCCTATTCTGTTTTTCTTGCCCTCCCCTATGATCTTCTGCTCTGTTTCTTATATTCCACATATGAGTGAAACCACATGATAATTGCCTTTCTCCAATTGACTTAATTCACTCAGCATAATACCCTCCTGTTCCATCCATGTCGATATAAATGGTAGGTATTCATCTTTTCTGATAGCTGAGTAACCCTTATAATTTTCTACATAAGAAGCAGGAGGGCATCTTTTGTTTTAATATTTAGTTTTGTTTCCAGTTCCCAAAATAGCTCTAGAACACAAAGGTGAAATGAGTGACTTTTTGTTTGTTCATAACAGGCCCCTTTCAACTACACTAGAGTTTATGTTAATGAGGTAACTTTTGGAAAGCCTCTAAGGATGGAGGCTGAGTGCCAACGGGGCCACCCACATGATTAGAGGGTTGGAACTTTCAGCTCCACCCTCATTCCCCCAAACATATTTGAATACTTGCAGTATTTTATACTTAAGCAATCCCGTAAGTTAATTCACACCATTTGATAGATGAAAATGATGAACCTTGAGAAAGAAACTAGGTGAAGGTTATACAGATATAAGTAATGGAACTGCAGTGTGAAGCCAGGTGCAGTAAGGAGACTTCTGGGATGATCTCCAGTGATCCACATCATGTATAATGCCATTGCCCTAAGTAAGAGAAGACCTATAACTGGCTTTTAACCAATAATGTGGTAAAGGTGATAATAAATCACTTAGGTGATTTTTCTTGTCTATATGGCAAAGATGAAAAGTTTGGACAGTTATAACTAGAGTCCCTAATCAGTTGACTTTAAGTTAATTATAAGGGAGACAACCCTGGATGGACCTGACCTCATCAGAGGTAGCCTTTAAAGAGAACCTAGAAGTAAGAGACAGGAAGAAACAGCAACAGGTATGCCCTGGTTAGTATTCAAGAAGCAAATGCCATATGTGGAACTTCAGTCTTACAAAACCACAAGTAATAAAATTCTGCCAAAACCCCATAAGCTGGAAGAGGACCTCGAGCTGAGGATGAGCTTTCAGCCCGATCCATATATTGACCTCAGCTTATGAAACCTAAGTACTTTGGGAGGCTCCTGACAAAGATTTTCCTCCTTTATTGAAGATAAAATGTGAGAAGTAACATTTGCTTCTTCCTGTCTTCAATATGGTTGTGTGAGGATCCAGTTGTTTGGAAGTACACCGCCAGACTGTCGCTAAGAAGGGAAAGTCAAGGCTGGCAGAGAAACTAACCCACAGCCCTGCCCTGTCATCCCTGAGCTGCTAAGCAACACATTGAATTATGAGCAAACATCCCTACAATGTTACCTCTGATGATAATAGACATCATAGATACTAGTTGGTAAATGTACTTGCAGCTGAAAACATGCATATTAGTCAAAGTTCTCCAGAAAAATAGAACCAATAGAATGTGTGTGTATATATATAAGAAGGAGATTTAAGAAGTTGGCAGATGAGCTTTCATAGTCTTGGTGAATGCCAAATCTGATGGGGGAGGCCGTCAGGCTGCAGACTCTGGGAAGAGGTACAGTTCCAGTCCAGAGGCAGTCTGCTGTAGGACTAGGAAAAGCTGAAGGTGTAGCTGCAGTCCAAGGGCAGTCTGCTAGAGAATTCTCTCTTGTTCAGGAGAGGTTATCCTTTTTGTTTCAGGCTTTCAACTAATTGGATGAAATCCACCGACATTATGGATGGCAATCTGTTTCACTCCAAGTTTGTCTATTTAAATGTAAATCTCATCCAAAAACCCCTCATGAAAACGTCTAAAAAATGATATTTGACCAAATATCTGAGTACTATTTCCCAGACAAGTTGACGCATAAAATTAATCATCACAGCATCCTGATAGGAGAAAAAAATGTGTCTCATATGTTTCATCCTGATGATACCTGCATACTGCATGGGAAAATAAAATTCAGGTTTAACAATAATAATTTTCATTTATTAAGTGCTGATTTTGTGCCAAGCATGATGACAGATATTTTAACCAATTATTGTATTTAATCTGCATATCAAACTTGTAAGGAATTATTATTATTGTCGTTGTTGTTATTTTGGTATTTAGTTAACAACTATTTAGGGCTTAGAATATCAGGCATGGTTTGACCGCTACACACAAAGCAGTTAACAAGAGAAAGTCCCTACCCTAATGAAATTTATATTCTAGTGAAATAGGACCAATAGGAGACCAGTTAACAAGTAAGTGGTAAGTGCTAAGAAGAAATTAAAGCAGGTAAGGGAAAAAGAGTGAGGGAAGAGGTAATTTATTTTAATAATATTTAAAATATTCTTTATTCTCAATAATATTTTAATTTATTTCTATATCTGGCATTTTACCAGATACAGAAACGACACAAGGGTGTGAGCTATGCAAATATCTGGGAGAAAATGGAACACATGAAGAGAAGAGGAAGGGCCCCAAAGTGAGAATGAGCTCAAAGCGTTCAAGGAACACGAAGAAATGTGAAGAGAGCCAGGAATTATTAGAATGGATTGAGCCAGGGTGACTGACTTAGGAGATGATGGTAGATGTACCCCTAACTAAACCATACATGAACACACTCATTGGAAAGTTTTGTGGGATTTTTTAAGATTTTATGTATTTATTTGAGAAAAAGAGAAGGGGGAGAGAGAGCACAAGCAGGGGGAGGAGCAGAGGGAGAGGAACAAACAGACTTGGACAAGCCCAGAGTCTGACAGAGGGCTCAATCCCATGACCCTGAGATCATGACGTGAGCCAAAATCAAAAGTCAGACATTTAACCAACTGAGACACCCAAGCAACCCTGGAAAGTTTTGAAAAGGAATTTGATTAACGAATGGTTTTGAAAGCTCACTCTGTTCCTTAAGTGGAACCAGCCTAGAAGGGGGCAAGAGTGGGAGCTGGGAGGCCACCAGGGGCTAGTGCAATGATGCAGGGATTGAGGTGGTAAAGGTGGCGGTGGGAGGACGATTGTTATCCACCCCCTTTGCTGGATTAAGGAACTAGGCTCGAGGAGTTTCAGAAAATGACACAAGGTGACATAGCTAGTGAGTGGAATAGATATTCGGAAACAAATCATCCCAGATTCCAATACTCGTGCTATTTCTTTGTATTGTTTTCTTGCTAAAAGATAAAGAATTAGTGAAATTTCTATTGTACAAGATTAGTGATGGTTAGGGGATGTTGTGCTCTATGTTAGTACACTTTGAGGAGGAAATGACAGCAAAAACTTGACAAAACAAAAATTCAAAGGGAAAAGTAGCCAACCAGTAAAGGATCTCTCTTCAAAGCAAAATGGAATAGAAGGAAACTGACAGTTTTAGATCATTCTACAGATCCACTCAGTAGGAGAATAATACTGTTTTGTTTTCTCTTGGCAAAGATCACTGAAATGACTTCATTTAAGGAACAGTTTACATCTAGGTGGAGAAGGTATAATTGTTTCACATTTAAACTATCACAATGTGTAAATAGAACATTGTCGATCACCTTGTAAAACACACCGAGCTTGATTTCATACTCTTCCCCCTTCTACCTTATGATAGAGAGTTTCCAAACTTTCTGAATACTATCTACAGTGACAGATACCTTTTATATTATAACCTAGTAAAGACACACACACACACACACACACACACACATGCTACTGAAACAAACATTTCAAAAAATGCTGATTGCAAAGCACTAAATTCATTTGAAGTCTCCTGGTAGGTCAATATTCCAGAGTTTCAAAAGCAATGGAGGTAGAAAACAGACTGGAGGAAAATTGTAAATATTTAGTTTCGGCTCCTATTCATGTCTTTCTCAATTTAGGCGCAGGGTTATTTCACACAGTTGTTCTAAGGCCAACCCAGAGCCCAAGGGCAACCGAGTCTACAGTCATGAAAGCAGAAGCCGTCTATGAGACACTCTCCTTGACCTTTTTGACCTCTTAAAACTTCCCCCATTGCCAACACACAGCCATGTGTGGGTGTGACACATTAGAGATCGCTGACTGAAATCTAAGATGGATAGAGGCTGTTCTTGCTGTGGTGGCCCTTGCCCCATCTGTCCTCCAGGCTGGCAAGGTGCCCACTGGTTAGCAGTTAAGAGAATGGGCTCTGGAACCAGATGTCAAGCACAGCCCTCCTTTCACACTGATTGTGTAAGCTTCGGAGGAATGCTTAGCTTTGTGCTTCAGTTTACTTAGTTTTGTAATAACCCTAATAGGATCTCACTCAGGGCGCTGGCATAGTAAATGAGTTGATGTAAACAAAGGGCTCTCAGCTCTGGGCTTGGCACAAATTGAGCATCCATTTGATAATTGCTATAATAATAATTACTATTATTATTATCATGAGTGTCAGGGCAAGGCATGAAGTCAGGGGGAAAGGGGACAGACTAGAGTGACTGGAACACATTTCCTTACTCTCTACTCCCAACTTTAGGGACTTATCAGAACCAAGTAAATGTGAAGAAGAGGAGAGTTGCAATCTTGGAATTTATCAGTCTGACACCTTCACAGATACGGAAAATGACCCAGAGGGGCTCAGAGACTTCTCATCTCACACAATGGTCTTGAAACAGAGTTAGGACTACATTTCAGTTTTTATGATTCTTAAGTAATTACTCCTTTCATTTCATGGCATTGTCATTCCTGGCAAGGATTCGTAAACAATTGTCTCACAAAAGTTTTGACTTCTGAAACCATATGCCAATTAGTATTTTAATGCGAAGAGCTAAATATGAACAACAGTAAATATTTTAAAAGATAAGGGGACTCTGGATTTTCAGGTGTTTAAATGGTTCAGCTTATTTGTGACAGTTTTATGTATTTTTAATAACTTATCAATAATATTTAAAAACACAAGCTGTCCTATCCCCTATGATTCATATATATGATAGGACCTACATAATATTTGTGCTTATTTTTTTTTACTTCGGAAAATTTGTACATTTTGTATATGGCGATTTTGAAAATGACTTTCCAAAGTTAAGGTAATTGTATCTGGTAAAAATGCCTAAAAAAAATACACACACACACACAGAGGAGGTAACTGAATAGTCTCTGAGATTAAATTGCTTATTGTTTGTCATGTAAGAAAAAGTTGGAGAACTGGTTCTGTGTATCCCACTAAATATTCATGTTTCACATCATATCAGCAGCTGGTAAGGTAGTGTGGTGGTGGTGCCAGTAATTTCTAGAGGGTCAATATCAATGCTCAAAAATGTAGCTAAATCTTTCATCAAGTCATTAGTAGAGTGAATGGTTTTCTAAGTGTATGTTTGTAGGTAACCATATAAATACACAGAGAATTTACACATATTGAGAGAGGCATAGAGAGAGAATGAAAAAGAGAGAGAAGGCAAACGAGCACTAAGATATTTTAAATTTTGGCTCCACTGTATACACAGAGTCAAGAGTAACAAGTATCATTTTAATATTCAATGGAATAGTGGATATTTTTGCTAATAGTGGCAACCAGAAATAAGAGAATACTTTTTAAAAATTATAATGATGAGGATTTTAGTCCTGCGTAGAGTGGTTTATTCATTCTTTCCTAACTAAATTCAAAACTTCAAAAATAAATTTTCAAAATACATAGTCATATGTATTGATGAGCCTACTTGATAACATATGTTTCTGAATACAGATATAAGCAAACAAAATATCAAGACTTTTAAGAGCGTAGAGGCTGTTTGTAGTCAATTCATTGAAACATTACCCCTCACTGGACTCTGACCCTGAATCAGAAGCACCTTGACTGATACCACACTTAAAGAGAGAATCAGGGCTTTTTTACTTAGAGTAAGATAACTATCAACTCGCTATCATCTAGGAAAGAAAAAGACTGATGCACACAAATTTCCAAGCAACCAAATTTAAAAGCTCTAAGAAAGGTTTCCTATTTTTCTAATAGAAGTTAGGGCGACGGGATTTGAATCGATTTAGTTTACATATTAGTAATTACGAGTTATAATTTAATATAGACTTTTTTCGCCATGACATTTATTTAATTGGATACTCTTTGTCTGACTTTTTGATATTTTATTGTTAGAGGGTTATATTTAGTGAACACGACAAAAACATGCTCTTTGGGTTGGGACTGAGGGGTCTACAGAAATGGATATCTTTTTTTTTTTTTTTTTTTCCTGAAAGGGGCATCTTTTTGGGATTTATCCACCGGACAAAAGCACTTTCTGAAATCCATTGCTAGCAGTGTCCCTAATTATGTCGTGAGGCTTTTTGTCTAAATGTCTGGCTAAATATAAGGGAATGAGATGGAAGCTTAGAATTACATTGTAATTTCAGTTTGTGTTTCTGCTAAGCATCTGCAAATTGGATACCTCACGTACCTCTTCAAATCCTCCCAGCTCCACCTCATCCCAGCCCCTGCTGCAGCAACCAGCCTCGAAGTTCAACAAGCTCTGAACATCTCCTTGCAGGAGCAACCTCAACGTTGCGCCACATACCTCTTGCTTTCTGTCCTGAGGTTTTAAACGCTTTGGCATGGAATAAGTCACCACTCATGGACTCACAACTTCAGTGTGAGGGAACTCTTGCACATACAGACCATCCCTTGCCAATGGAAGGAGGAGCTGATGGGCAGATCTTTATTTCTGAGATGTGTTTCCTAAGACTCTGTAGAAGGGCCTGTGACACTGGGCACCATTTGTTACAGCGGTGGCCAACTCATTATATCCCTTTATTGCCTGCCATTATCTTTCTAGATTTGCTCTTTCCCCTACCCATCCCTTGATCCTACTCCGCAGTATCACTTCCCAAAACATCACTGCATGAAAGTCTTTGTTTCAGGCTTTGCTTCTGGTAGAACTTTAGCTAACACTCACTCCTTCTGTGATCACATATCCTTGATGGGACATCAAAGAGGACAGTTGATAGAAAGTGCCAATATATACATACAGAGAATAATATAAGTGTGCACGTGTCTGTGTGATATCCCAGCATTAAAAGAAATTCTAAACACTTTTATCAAATGGTCGCTATTTATTCTCTTACACACTACATACTTTGGATTGGGAAGTTGGAGTCATGTCCTCTTGCTTCCCATAGTCAAGACCATGCTTTATTCTGCTCTCCTGTTGTAAAAAATCGCTCTCCTAAGTGGCCCAAGGCATTTAGCTCTCCTACCCTCACACCTGCTCACTACTATCATATACCTCATCCCCTGTAACTCACCCCATGGCAAAGTACTAAAACCTAGCACGTCTCTTTGCTTTTGTCTTTCTTTAAATACCTGATTTCAGATGTATTTATGTATTTATATATTTATGTATATAAATGCAGATGTATTTATCAATTGAAATGTTACAGTTTTAAAAAACAAAATAAAATGTCATAGTGTTTGTTATCTTAATACGAGGGTGATATATTCTTATTAAAGATGATTTAGAGATTATAAGTAGGAAAGTTGACAATAAACCGAAATTTAACAATAAATGCAAGCTTACAGTACAACCAATGCTCTTTTGGTAATTACACTTCTTAATTTTTATGCACATATCTTTTTTCCTATGGCAGGTGCACTTTGGAAATGCTGTTTTATAATTGCTTTTAAACAACTAAAGACATCATTAACTTTCTGAGAAAATAAATATCTTTCTATACTATTTTCTGACCGTATTTTTCCTCTTTATCATTCAACACATTTTTTTTAGAGTTGCTTGTTTTTCAAACTCTAAGTATTAAAGATATAATAAGACAGTCTCTGTCACTCTGGGGTTTATAATGCAATGGGAGAAAAACAAATACAAACAAAGATTATATATGCTTAGCACTAAAAAGAACACAGTGCTAAGAGCGTATAGAATATAACCTACTCTGAGGTCGAGAAAGAGAAATCATGTGTTCTAACAGACTTCCTTTAATCAAATGCTTAAACATTCACATTATTTCCAATGTCTCATTTATTATTAAAAACCACTTTCATCTTTCTAGCTGAATCTTTGCATATGTCATGATGACTGATCTAAAACAAATTATTAGAAGAAGAATTGAGGAGTCAAAATGCATGTGCCATTTTAAGGATTCTCATTTGTTTTTATTCATTCTCCAGAAAGGTTATGCCAAGTAGCAGCAGATAGTGAATGACAAACTGTGTTGGTGCTTGAGGATGTTTTCCTTCATCCTCATAATAAGGGGTGCTTTCTCAGTCTCTCTCTCTCTCCAATTGCCAATTGCCTCCTAAGAAGTTACACTTAAAAAACAAAAGCAAGAGTTTTTTTTTTTTAGTTAATTAATTTATTTAGAGAGAGTAAAAGTGAGTTGGGGGAGGGGCATACAGAGAGGGAGATAGAATCCCAAGTGGACTCTGTGCTGAGCAAGGAACCCATCAAGGGGCTCAATCTCAGGATCCTGAGACCATGACCAGAGCTGAATTCAAGAGTCAAATGCTGGGGGCACCTGGATGGCTCAGTGGTTGAGCATCTACCTTCTTTGGCTCAGGTCATAATCCCAGGACCTTGGGGTCGAGTCCCACATCAGGCTCCTCATGGGGAGCCTGCTTCTCCCTCTGCCTCTGTCTCTGCTTCTCTCTCTCACTCTGTGTCTCTCATGAATAAATAAATAAAATCTTAAAAAAAAAAAAAAGAAGAGTTGGATGCTTAACCAACTGAGCTACCCAGGTGCCCCAAGGAAAACAGTTTTAAACCAATTTGTCCAGGGTTTATTAAACTTGCCTAAAATAAGAATCATCTAGGGGGCTTGTAATAATCCAAATTTCTGGTCCTCCAATAAAAGTCTTTAAGGAAACTTTTTTTTTTTTAAGTGCCAAGTTATTCTTTTTACAAGGCTGAAAAGGAAAAAGCCAACATTATCCATGGAAATATCTGTTAAAATGCTTAAAGAATAGCAAGGCATGGCTCGTGCACTGCTCTGCTATCAGAAAAACCAAGAATAATATTTATGTGCCGTCTTAAGGTCATCAGTGAAGCAAGTTTACTGTTCTGCAAGAAAGGTAAGGTTTCCCAGGTCTAATACTTAAAGACTGAGAAACTATTGCTTCAAGGACCTGCTTTGTCTAAACCGTGAGTGACATTTATTTAGAAATTTCAAGAAAAAGCAGGTCAAACTGCTATCAGTGTTTCTTTTGTTTATTTTACTTTCTTTAACACAAATTAATGGGTGACAGTACATCAAATTTAAGTTAGCAAAGCAATCAATGAAGTTTTTTTTTTCTCACTCTCTCCATCTTTGAGCAGGAAGTGGTCTGTGCTCCGCAAGGTAATATGTATTCAACATTTACGAAGCATGCGCCATTTCCCCAATGGGCCAGATCTGACACTGAATTGAAAAATAAAGAGGTGAGCTTATAGCTCCCTGCAACAGAAAGTCTCTGATCTGGTAGCAGATTTATTTAAGAAAGCTATGAGATGATAATACACTGTAGTGGAAACATATAACATATGCAAAGTACTATAGGATTATTGGCAGAATTTAGATAAAGACATGACTGCACTTAGATTACTTAAGATAAAAAGAAGCTGAGTCTAGTGTAAATTTCTACATACACATCTTTTTATAATTTGCAAATTCATTGAGTCTATTGGCATTTTTGAGGAACATTTCTAAAGAAAAAATATAAAATCATAAAGCCAAAGTGATCATTTCCTTTATGCAGACAAATGGAGCTCCCCTACGGAAATGGTATTCTTGGTGGCACTTTGCTCGGACCAAGCAGCAAGCATTAAATTATGTATTTAGCAAACTCTCTTGGCAGTGAGAAGGAAAGAGCGCCAGAATGAACTAGAATGCGGACAACGTATTATTTAATACTTGTAGATAAATGTCGGTATGCTCACTGCTGTTTTAAAATGTGTGTGTAATTAAGTATCTTTAATGAGGTTAGATGTGATCTTCTGTCCTCAGAGCAGAACTTTCTTTAGTCTGTAAATCTCTCATGCAGCACCACTACCTAAATCAGTTCATTAAGCTAATCAGATGCTTGCAGTTCATCTACGTGAATTATACTTGCACTTGGCAGATGATGTACTTAGCACTTGTCGATTGTACCAACCCAGAATATGAAAGAAAATGTTATACAAAACATGTTGTTCCTTCTTCCACATAATAAATCCACAAAATAAATTGTCTATCTAGAGAATGCCTAAGAATATTGGCTTTGCGGTATCAGTGAGACAACTTGTGCATCTGAAGCAATAGGTCCTTAACTAAAATGTGATCCTCTACATTCATGCTAAGTTTTCAAATATTTTAACATCATGGTCATAGGTGCCTACACAGCCCATTTTTGTCTTTCTTTGAAAATTATTCAGCACAGTTCCCAGTAGCCCTTATCAGTCACAACTTCAGGAAACCTTCAGAAAAACATTCCAAGTATGAATTCAAAAAAGCAGAGTGTTTTAGTGTGTTTCAAAAAGAAATTTATGAAGAAACAAGAACACTTTAGAATGGGCAAGCTTTCTTCTGTTTGTACAACTCCCAGTGAGTTGGCTAATCTTGTTTTAACAGAGACCAATAATGGTGCTTTCACTGCCTCCTCTCGTAAACCAGGCCAGGTCTATACCACCATCCAAACTAAATGGTTTTGTAAATAGACAGTGAGTTGGAAATAATATGAAAGATTCAAGCCAGAGGATTTGGGGGCTCCATGTAAATATTTGACTACCAGAATATTCCAAATGAAGCAAATGCTTGGGCAGCCCTCCACCTTGCTGGAACTAAATCTGGCAAAGGCTGCCTTTGTCCTGGCAAATAGCACGCAGTGAAAGGAGACTACTCCCTCAAATACTTGTACAGAAGCATATCACCACCAGGCATACATGACCAAACACAGATTTGTGAAAATGAGTATATCACTATAACTACACAAAAGTTTTTATAAACATTTTCAATAGAAAGTCACTGGAAACCCAAGAGAATTCCTAGCTGATAGGAAGGTTTAGAGGAGAAAGAGGTGGGGCAGGAAGAGATGGTGGGAACTTTGGGACATGGGGAGATAACTAATAAACATTTTCATGGGCCTGTTGCCAAAGAATTTGGGAATTACTACTACACTAACAAAACCTTTTGGAAAGTTTCTACGTGAAATTCATATTTATTTCTGAATTCTGTGGTTGAGTTGGCAGGAAAAGACTCAACTGAGAAATTGATTTACCAAACATTCATCTTATTTATAAAAGACTTCAGCAGGAATGTGCCTTAAAGTTATGGATTTAGAAATTTTCGCAATATGCAACCTAAACAATGAAATTTAAACGGATAATGAGACCTTTCCTTTAATACTTTTACCTAATCATCAGTACTAACCTTATAATTAAAGGACTCATTGTAAGCCTGGAATGTGCATTCCCTATTTTTGATGGTTGTATCATTTATCCAATGCTAAATCCAGACATTGTCTCAACATCGCAGTTGACTAATTCAGTAGTCGCTACATTTTTCCATCCAGATTATCAGAACATTAACATCAAACAAAAACCCAAGGGGATGGAGGCTGTGTGTTCGCGAGCCCTAAGATAATTCTCAAAAGACTGGGAATTTCTTTCTGAAATCTAAAGTCACACCTTGAAAACAAAATTCTCCTTTAGTTTTATTCTCACTGAGTCGCTTTCTTCCTTGACCACACGTCCGAGGGAAACCACCATACTTCCCTACATGCTCTGTTGCCTAACCCTAAGCCATTGTACTTCTGCAGAACTTCCTCTCTCACCTTTAAACCATATCCCATGAGATTCAACTCATTTTCATCTGCACTCAACAGGGGATGATTTGGTATTTTCTGTTATCTATAAAGCTTTAACCTATTTTAGTAGATACCAAAAGGAAAGGTAAGAAAAGGACACATAATGATAAGAAACAAGCTAAATGCATAGGACGATACTAAATGCTGTAGAGGTTCACAGAGGAGATTATATCCAATCCATGTAAAATTTGGGCTAAGATAAGTCTTTGTGGATGAAAGGAAACTTGAATTGGACTTAAATATGGATAGATTTCCCCCCCCAAATTAGAGAGAGAATAGTTTAAATCACAAAAGAGTAGCACTTCCTTCACTCCCTAGTTGAAAAATCCTCCCCATAAACCTCAGAATCCCATGCAAACCTGACAACGGAATACAAGGTCCTGCATCATCCAGGCTCTGGCTGCCTCTCTGTCCTTCACCTCACCACTTCACTTTAAGCCAATGCTTCTGTGATGCAGAACCTATCTTAAAACTTTCCCTTTGTCAAACGCATGTATTTCTTGGACTTTAAGAGCAAAAAGTTGAGTTAATTATACTTCTCAGTTCATGCTGCATTATCATCATGGTTCCTCTCTTGATGTAGGTATTTATTCATTAACTGTTAGCCCCTCACTCACTCTTGTCCCTACCTCTACCATATGCAACTATCACAACTCTTCATCCTGTTTAATGGGATTGTCTTTATTTGTATGTTTTTACCAAATGTGCATAGCATGAGCACGGGTACTTTCAAATACATGTAAATATATATATTTAATATGTATATATATAAAGAATATGTATATTCTTTCAAGTTCTCATTTCTTACTTTTCACTAAATGCATATTTAAGATCCATCTTTGTTGCTCTGACTTCACGTAATCCATTATACCTAGTGGTTATATATAGTCCAGGGTGTGTGTCCACTGTCCCAATGCTGGCCATTTGAGATGCCTATAAGAACGTGCGATCACAACCACACACGTATACACTCATACTCACATATCCATACTTGACACATCCGCACCCATACAAACACACACATACACAAATACTTTCACACACACACACTATCATACAATACACATTTCCCTCACACATGTACAGATGCTACAATGACAATGCTCCTAAACGCCCCGCCATAAATATGTAAGAACTTTGAAATAAGGACTCTGGACTGGAACTGCTAAGTTATAAGACATGCTTATACTTCATTTTTCCACAGAGTGCTGAATCATTCTCTCAAATGGCCGAGGGTGCCCATGTCTACACAGCTCTGCCAGCACTTGGCATTATTCAGCTTTCTGATGCTTCCAGTCTAATAATGTAGGAGATGCCTTTAATGAAACAACTCCCCAACACTTAGACTGAATTGTATTTTTCTGAGGAGGGAGGCAGTCTGGCTAGCCTATACCAGCCTGCAAAATGGTAGAGGCCATTTAAATCCAAAGTCACTAACGCATATTTGAAGAATAAAGATTTCAAGAGAGCAAGGCTTCTAGTTATGGAATGAATAAGTCATGGAAATAAAAGAGCACCACAGAGGGAATATAGTCAATGATATTGGAATAGCGTTGCACGGTAACAGGTGGTATCTACACTTAACACTGGGCATAACACAACATATACAGAAGTTGAATCACTATGTTGTACACCTGGAACTGGTATAACATTGTGTGCCAACTCTCCCCTCAAATAATTGAAAAAAAAAAAAAAAGGCCAGGAGTGAAAAAGAGAATATTACCCAAATGTATTAAACTAAGAACTGGCTAAGGTGACATAGATGTGATTCTAATTCCAATTCTATGCTCATTTTCACTTATCAGAAGACAACATATTTATACCTTGGGTCAAGAGTCACAATATATATATTTTTTAGATATTTCACTCTCTTGGTGACAGATAATAGCCCTCAAGGTCCTTGAGGTTTCTCGCTAATTTATAAGACATCTCGAATACGCAGAGGTATACTTTTCACAGTATCATAAACGGGAACCACAAGTCAGGGCAAACAGTTAGGAAGCTGTTCTTCTGTATCCATCAGATGAGCCTCTCAGCGTGAGGTTTCGGCCTCAGCAGCTCCATCTGGCTCAGCAGGTTCTAAACGCCTGCTCTGGTTCTCCAAGCTTCACAACACAAGGGCTGAACAGCAGCACAGACCACTGACTCACATATGTCAGGATTGCCCAAGGAATTCTTTGTTTGCTTTGTTCTGACCTTTTCAAAGTCTTTATTAATTTATACATCTGAAAAGTAGTCTTTGAAGTATTTTGTAATAAATAATTTAATCCATTTGTCATTGACTTATAGTTTGCTCATTCCAAAAGGAATTTTAAGTGGCAAATAGTTTATTACTTTTTATTTCAGTGACACATCTAACCTTACGTCCTTTGCCTACAAGCTGGACATTTTTTTTTCCCTAATGCTTTGTGTTCCTTCTTAGAATAAAGGTCACGTGCACTTCTGTGTGGCTCACAGTGAAGCAGCACATCACATACTTGGGAGTATCCCTTATGTTACCCATAC
Organism: Vulpes lagopus; assembly: GCF_018345385.1. NCBI lineage: Eukaryota > Metazoa > Chordata > Mammalia > Carnivora > Canidae > Vulpes > Vulpes lagopus. Next base: position 118,558,345 of record NC_054829.1, on the reverse strand, counting down.
AGATCAGCTTTTCTCAAAGATCTTTGATTTTATTCTTTGTAAAGCTATATATAATTCTCTTTACACTCCAGCCCTGTGAAGCAGAGAATGTCTAAATCTGGGCGGCTTAATTAGAAAGAAGCAGGCACACATATGGCTGACAGGCTTCGAAATCAGAAGCTTTGGTTTGGAACTATTCTCCTGTGACCACCACTCAGCGATTTGAAGGAGTTGATAAAGATTCTTGGATTCTCTTCTCTATAACGTATAGTAATACACTTGCATTTTAATATGAATGTCTATTATTATTTATTGAACACTTTTTATAGAGCTAGCTATGTACAAGGTACTATTTGTGTTTTATAAAGCACCTGAATCCTCAATAAATTCTATTAAGCAGGCACTAGTACTATCTTCACTTTACTTTAGCACTTTTTTCACTATACGTAGCATCCTTATTATTGTGTGTGTCACAGAGAAAGCTTACTGTGTGAATAAGAAGAGAGATGCTACTCTACAAATATCCAGATCATATGATGTGGCTCTCTTCACTTTCTCGATTAAGAAGTTTGATTCCAACAATCTCCAAGATGTGTCTCATGGATTATACAGAGCAAATTGGACCAACTCCCGAACCCCTCACTTCCGCCGCCTCTCTTTCTAATTGCCACTGTCTCTCACTTCTTTGAACCACAAATGCCAGGACATAACAAAGTATTGTAGTAAAAATTAAATTTCATTTCAGGGAAAACTGGCCAAATCTAGTAATCATGGCACTAAAGCCTATTTGCCATTCAATTATTTGGAATCAAAACCGAAAAGTCACTTTTCCACCCCTGAAAAAGATAATCATATACCATTTACTTTTTTAAATTAACGAGAACATGCTAATAAATCTTCATGAAACACTCATCACATGTCCATTACCCTGCTAGGAACTGGTAATACTGGGATGAATAAGGCAATACTTAGCCTCTGAAATGTAATATACAGAAAACAGAAAAATTAATACCTGGCTATAAACAAGGTAAACCAAGGTTTATTTTTTGGAGCTTATTTGGATTAAAAGCATCAGATGCAGAGCTTAATTTAATATTTTAATAGTTTTTAAATGATACAATGATCATAAGATTTTATTTTGATTAAGGATGTATATACCGGGATCCCTGGGTGGCGCAGCGGTTTGGCGCCTGCCTTTGGCCCAGGGCGCGATCCTGGAGACCCTGGATCGAATCCCACATCGGGCTCCCGGTGCATGGAGCCTGCTTCTCCCTCTGCCTGTGTCTCTGCCTCTCTCTCTCTCTCTCTGTGACTATCATAAATAAAAATTTTTTTTAAAAAAAAGGATGTATATACCCAGAGAGACTGTCTCTCAAGTCTTGTATACATGAAAATAAAACGGGCTTGTAGATTTACATTGCTTGCCAAAGTCAAGTTAAAGACGTTTTGCAAAACAACTTCAGTAGCCAAGTTAACACATTTCAACAATTAATTAAAATAAAAATTCTGTGGGAAATCATCCAATTTTAGGCCTAGAAAATACATTGGAAACAATGCATTTTGGGTATGTTTCTGATAGATTTATGTTGTGATTTTGTGCCTATTTAAATTCCCAGATGATTCTTCAGTGTAACAATATCTCTAAAACAGGAATAATGTAGTGATGTCATGGTAAGAACTAGAAAGGCTTTCAAAACATAGATAACAAACATGTTTTTCTGTCTAACCATACATTCACAGTTAGAGAGTCATATCTAGTGGAGGAAAATCTTTATTAGCCCTGTGACCTCAGCCTACCATGCTCACAGCTGGTTATTACTCATTCTTCAAATCCAGCCTTAAAATCTCTTTGGAAAGACCTTCCCTGATCACTCAATCTAAAGTAAGTCCTTTGTATTTTCTCAAATAAGTCATTCTATACTTTTCTGGTATGGTACTGTATCAGTTAGTTCAGATTGCCATAACAAAATACCATAGTTTGGATGGCTTAGCAGAAATTTATTTTCTCACAATCTTGGAGGCTGAAAGTTAGAAATCAGAGAGTCAGTATGGCCTAGTTCTGGTGAGGACTCTTCCTCACTCACAGATTTTTGTCTTCTCTCTGTCCTCTCACAGAGAAGAAAGAGCTCTGGTATCTCTTTCTCTTCTTATAAGGACACCGGTTTCATCAGTCATCCTTCTGACCTCATTTGATCAACTCTTTAGAGGCCCTATCTCCAAGATAGTCATGAAGGGGGTGGGATTTAGGACTTCAACATATGAATATGAGGGGCATGATTCAGTCCAGAGCAAGCACTTACAACAATTTTTCATCATTTAATAGTTTGTTCACTTATTTGATGACTTTCTCCCCAAATTATAAATTGTATAAACTCAATTAATTAAAAACTTTAGGGATCAGAGATGCATTTGCTTTGGGCACCACTGAATGTCCAGTGCTCAGCATAGTACCTGGCACAAAACATTCTAGTTGAATCTTTAATGAATAAATTGATGTGGCCGGGACCCCTGGGTGGCGCAGCGGTTTGGCGCCTGCCTTTGGCCCAGGGCGCGATTCTGGAGACCCAGGGATCGAATCCCACGTAGGGCTCCCAGTGCATGGAGCCTGCTTCTCCCTCTGCTTGTGACTCTGCCTCTCTCTCTCTCTCTCTCTCTCTCTCTGTGACTATCATAAATAAAATAAAAAAATAAAAATAAAATAAAAATAAAATAAATTGATGTGGCCATGACCTGAATCTTCACACAAAACTTCTGAAATCAATCTATTGCTGCAAAATATTCTCTTCAATAGCTTCAGGACTTATATTCCAACACTCTTCTATGCATACATTAATCTTCCGCATTTAAACCTCGTAAAACAATATAATGCAAATTACTGTCAATTGATCATTCAAGCACTGCCTTTGGGGGGTTATTTTATAATGCCATCCTTATTAATGTCCAGCTTAAATCATTTTCATGTGAAAGATGTTCTAAAAAAAGAAGTATAGACAAAGAAATAGTAGCTGATAAAATGCATCTTCAATCAAAGGACAGAAACTCATGTTTTAAAAATCTCAAAATAATTTTTACAAAGAGGAACATGGAAAATCAACTGCAATAATTAAATTAATATCTCAGTGAAAATAAACCCTCTAATTTGCTCAGATTGCTCAGCCTCAGAATGGAGGAATGATCTAAGCAGCCTCTGAAGAGGGGGATTTGTGGCATTGATTATACCTAGTACTGGTTTAATGAAACACTGTAGTGGCCACTTTCCCTTCCTTCTACTCTAAAATTTTAATCTAATGTGTTTTGAAGTTCAATAGTGAACTTTTATTCAGTTTCAGTTTGCAATAAGTGCAAAGCTCCTTTTCCCCCATATTTATCTCAGAAAGCATGCATTTCTTATGCTAAGAAGAATATCTATTGCAAGACTGTGAGACATTCAGATGTAATGGTAATAGTACTAAGTTCATCCTTAGTATTTCCATGTCTTTGAACTAAATCTGTTATTTTAATGTTACTCTTTCTTTTCAAGCTTTTATTAAATTCCAGTTAGTTAACATACAGTGTAATATTAGTTTCAAGTATAGCATTTAGTGATTCATCACTTACATGTGTCATCCAGTGCTCATCACAAGTGCTCTTCTTAATCCCCATCACCCATTTAGCCCATCATCCTACCCACCACCCCTCCGGTAAACCTGTTTGTTCTCTATAGTTGAGAGTCTTAATATTACTCTTTTTATGCATATAAAAAATGAGGATAGCAATACATTATTAGAATTAAATGAAGAAATTAACATAAAGAACTTTTTTAACTGCAAAAAAACTTTATAAAGTTAGATGATTATTGTAATCATCTTTACCAAAACTTCACAAATTAAAGCAGTAGCTTAACGAATTTGTGCTCATAGATTTGTATGATGATCATAGTTGTGGAACTATGATTTTCCACTTTTTAAAAAAATATATTTTATTTACTTATTCATGAGAGATGCAGAGAGAGGCAGAGACAGAAGCAGGCTCCCGATGCAGAACTGAACCCCAAGATCCTGGGATCAGGACCTGAGCCAAAGGCAGACACTCAACCACTGAGCCACCCAGGTGCCCCTGATTTTCTACTTTTAATGTTTCTTTCCATTATGACACTCCCAGTCTCTTGACACCTGTCAGTCTCTCTGCTTCAGGTGAATTGGGGCCACTAACTAGATTGTTGAGCTTGAAGAAAGAAATCTGGCTCACGTGATTTAGCCCCTCCTTCCTCTTATTTATTTATTTATTTATTTATTTTATTTTATTTATTTATTTAATTTTTTTTTGGTAGTAGCACTATAGAAAATCCTGCATTTCTTCTACTGTGTTCTCCCAGGGGTAGGTTTGGCAACTGATGAAGGTGGCCTGCCCCAATGCACGATGATGAGTGACAGTATGCATAATAGCCAGCATCCAACAAGGTCACCAACAATGTCTCCCAGTATTCTTGCTATTGTGTAGTCCCCTCCACGGAATCTGGCTGACATAAAAACCAATAATATAATGCAGAAACAACCGTGTATATAACTCCTAAGGTAAAGCTGTAAAAGAAATTGTGACTTCTCACTTGCTGTTTCTTGGGTTACTCCTTTTGGGGAAAGCCCACTGCCAATGTCATAAAGACCTTCAAACCGGCCAGTGGAAAGAAACCGAGGCCTCCTGCCAACAGCCCGTATCAACTTGTCAGTGATATGATGGAGTTCTCTTGGAAGCAGACCCTCTAACCCCAATCAAGCTTCCAACCATAGCCCAAGCCAACAACTTGACTGCAACCTCATAGCCAGGACCATCCAGCTAAGCCACTTCTGGATTTCTCATCTGTAGAAAATGTGATATACTAAGTGATTATTGTTGTTTAAGCTGCTAAATCGTGAGATATTTCTTACACGGCAATAGATGATTAATATAAGAGATTAACTGCTCTTAAACCTTACATCTGTTAACACGTATGAACTACATTCTCCAGTATCGGATTGAAATATCACAGGTAAAGTTTTACCTTCTAAACACTAAATCTTTCGTCTTTTGTTGTCATTACTTCAGAACTTCAGAAGTTTGATTCTAGTTCCTGAGTCCTCTCAAACATCCTATTATGCCTCGTATTTTACAATGTATCCATCTACTCAACAAGCACTCTATTAAACATCTACTAATTTTAAGCACTGTGCAAAAGCTTTTAATACCAAAAGGATTAGAACTTGAATAAGAACTTTCACTGAATTCGAAATTTCCATAGTCTCATAAAAAAAGGCAGAACTACCAAAAACTACTAAATAATACCTTAGAATGTCAAATTTCAATTAACTTGTTAATGAAGTCCAAAGGCAGGAAGTGAAGAATTCAGGTGGCATAAACTGATTTGCTGTATTAATTAGAATTGCGTTCTACATGGAGACAGCGTATGTGACGAAGCCCATCCTCGTGCGTTGCCTCATTGATGATAATCCTAATTGAAGAACAAAGCACAGTGGTTGACAGCAGAGACTCCTGAGCCAACAACTGTCTCAATTTCTGTCTTGGATCTGCTTTTTGAGACTTGTGTGATCTTGGGCTACTTACTTAAAATTTACTGTGCCTGCTTCAACTGTCAAATGGGGTTATTTGAGGATTAAATGAGCTCATAGAAGTTAAGTATTTAGAACAGTGCCTAGCACTGTATTCTTGTTTGTATTATGATCAGGATGTATAAAATCATTCAATTATGGTTGGTCTCAACCTCCTCAACCTCTGATTCACTCTGAGTCAAGCTAGTCATGGATGTTATTTTCATCTGTTGGTCAAAAGATACGTTAGAGATGTTATCTAACATTCCAAGAGTATCAAGAGAGAAATTGGCCCTTTCTACAACAGATTAACTCAGCCCTTGGAATTTCTTGTGCCCATTTTTTCTGACAAATCAACCAGAATTAGCTTCCTAAAGTCATCTTATGAGAAAGAATTAATTATTTTTCACCTGTTTAAACTATTTACAAATCCGGACAAAAATGCAAAAGAGACAAATTGATTGTCTTTTTAAAATAAAGAATAAATCAGATAATGCTTTATTCATATTATAATTCAAATTATTCAATAATTCCTTCTTTTTATAATTGTTCTAAATTATTACATATTCTTTACTGAAATAAAGCACTATATTTCTTTTTACCATTTAGCACTTTATTTTTTTATTATTCTTTAATAATAAATTTATTTTTATTGTTGTTCAATTTGCCAACATACAGAATAACACCCAGTGCTCATCCTGTCAAGTGCACCCCTCAGTGCCCACCACCTAGTCACCCCCACCCCCCGCCCTCCTCCCCTTCCACCACCCCTAGTTCGTTTCCCAGAGTTAGGAGTCTCTCATGTTCCATCTTCCTTTCTGATATTTCCCACCCATTTTTTCTCCCTTCCCCTCTATTCTCTTTCACTATTATTTATATTCCCTAAATGAATGAGACCATATAATGTTTGTCCTTCTCCGACTGACTCATTTCACTCAGCATAGTACCCTCCAGTTCCATCCATGTTAAAGCAAATGGTGGGTATTTGTCATTTCTAATGGCTGAGTAATATTCCATTGTATACATAAACCACATCTTCTTTATCCGTTCATCTTTCGATGGACACGAGGCTCCTTCCACAGTTTGGCTATTATGGACATTGCAAGCACTAGATTTTTTAAAAGATTGATTGCTTGATTGATTGATTGACTTGAGAGAAAGAGCACTTTTGTTCATGGACTACATCTGACCTGCCTCCTGCTTTTGTGACATGTCACTGGAACATAGCCACAACTATTCATCTTAAGTATTGCCCATGCCAGCTTCACACTCTGCATCAGGTTAAGTAGTTGTGACCAAGATTGTGTGGGCAGCAAATCCTAAAACATTAAATACCTGGCTTCTCACAGAGAATGTTTGCTGACCCCTGTCGTAGATGACAGCATCAAAATGAAAAAAATGAACAGGGGTATAATAAAAGAAAGTGTTTAATGAGGCTATGCCCCACCCCTGGATAATTAGTTTTTGAAAAGGGAATTCTTATTAAGTAGAAAACTTAAATAATATTTTTATCTGTGTTATCTCATTTTAAAACTATGCACATAAAATATTAATTTATAAATCCATTACCTTCTCTACTATGTTGCAAGTGCCTCAGTAAATACATGTGTTATCTAGGTGGAGTGGGTAACACCTTGTCCATATATGTATGTTGACGTATAAGAGCTGGACAATAGGAATTACTCTTAGAGAAGAGCATGTTCCAGTTGAGTTCAGAAAGAAGGTAATGGTAGCTACACAGGCAGACAAACTGAGAAAGAGGTTGCCAGTAAAAATTGTCTAATAGTCATGAGAAAGAGGTAGGGTATTGAAGAAGACAAACCACTCACATCACACTTTTTCTGAGTTTACTCTGAATTTACTGGATATGTTGATACTTGAAAGCGCTGCATGTAATAGCTGCAAATCATTAAAATTAGTTAAAATTTTAAGTGCTGATGGCTGTTTTTAGTTACTGTAGGGAAAGCTCTGGTTAGCTCCATTGTCTTGAGAAGAAGGAAGCTGATGAATTTTAAGAAATCTTGGGCATGAAACTTGAAAAGCATATTAATACAGCTCAACAAACCATGATCATGAGCACTTTTTGCAGAAACATGACCATGAATACTGAGATGAATAAGATCTTGATTTTTTAATATATTTGAATCATATTTTTCTGATAATAAAGCTTATCAATAAAAATAAGAGATGAATATGAGCAAGAAAGAATCTCCCTTCCCAGAAGTATCACTGTTAACGTTGTGGTATATTCCTTTTCAGGTATTTTTCTAGTAATTTTTTGCTCACAGAGATGGAATCACATCATACAATCAATTTTGCATCTCACTTTATCCTCTTATCATTTCATGAAATAAGCAGTCTGTGTGTTTTTGTTTCAAAGTCTTTAATGCCATTTGTTAACACAATATTTCATCATCTCAATAAACTGTGATTTAGTTATTCTCCTGTTCTGGACATTTAGGCTGCTTCCAGTTTTTTGCAGTTATAAATTATATAACTTGATGACGAACATCTTTATGTCTGAATCTTTAATGACATTTAGAACTACTGTCTTTAGACAGAGTTCTGGAAGTAGGATTGTAAGACAAAAGGTTATGAATAATTTTTAAGCATCATTGTCCTTCATGCCAAAAAGGTTTCCCGAAGCTGCTGGGTCATGTTGCATGAGCTCCTCGCAGCAGTGGAGGTGAGTGGATAGACAGCACTTTGGTGTGAATGAAACCAAGTTCAGAGAAGGAAATAGAGGAATCACATTCACTGACAAATTTTTGCCCACAGGGAAAGGTCAGAAAGGGAGAAAGTGAAGTGCCACCTTTTGCAGAAAGAACAAGTTTTACAAAAGGGTTATAAAAGTGAAAGCCTATCGAGCCTTTTCCCAGGTCAGATGGGGAAGTCATCTGGTTTTCCTCTGCTCACTCACAAATCTGGGTAACCCCTTCTGTCCACTTCTCCTAAGACAGAGAAAGGGCTGAGCAGTGACACCAGCCCATTGTCCTGGGGACAGATGGGTCTGCCCACCACCATCCAAAAGGCAGACACATGATAGTCGGAAGAGACCATAAAGATGATTGGATCCCACACCTCACTTTATCAGACTGAAGCAGAGAAAAATGAAGTGACTGCCAACGAGTCACTCACATCTACTTTGTGGCAAATTTTGGACTAATACTCATACTTCTCTCTACCTTCAATGACAAATAAAAATTGCTGTACTTCATTTGGAAGCAGAAAATTGTATACATGATTCCTTGTACCCATATCCCTCATTAAGTTTTGAGGTTGCAGCTGATGTTGAACAGTTTAGTGCTTAAAAGGAGTTTTTAAAAATCTGATAAAAGGTTCAGAATTTCCAAACTGATTGGTATACATTACTAGGCGATAGTTTCTCATTACTTTGCTAATTTTCTGGGTGCTCTTAAAGGAAGTTAATTAAACTGAAGTCTCCAACCTGATTCATTCTTAAAATGAATTTTTTTAAATCACAGTATATAGACAATGGAATATTACTCGGCTATTGAAAAAAAGAATGAAATGTTGTGCCATTTGAAACAACATGCATGGAGCTAGAGAGTATTATTCCAGATGAAATAAATCAGACAGAGAAAGACAAATACTATATGATTTCACTCATGTGGAATTTAAGAAACAAATCAAATGAGCAAAAGGAGAAAAAGAAAAGAGAGACAAACCAAGAAGCAGAGTCTTAACTACAGAGAGAGCATGCTGATGGTTACCTGAGGAGGGTGGAGGAATGGATGAAACAGGTGATGGGGATTAGGAGGACACTTGGGATGATCACCAAGTTTTGTATGGAAGTATGAAATCACTATATTGTACACCTGAAACTAATATTATACTTTATGTTAACTGAAATTTAAATAAAATCTTTTACAAAATCTTAGTGTATAGAAATAAAAAGGCTTAACAATAGTTAATAGTGTTGTGGCTGCATGCTTGGTTACAGCTTAGGTTAAGTGTCACTTTAGGCTCAGGAGTAGTTTCTTGTACTGTTGTTCCCTGAGACGTTGGTCTCTTGTTGGTTACCTCAAACCTTTCCACATCTTTGTAACAGTAGCTTTACTAAACCTTCTTAACTTGAAAAAGAAATAACAACACTAATATAATATTTGAAAGATATAATAGTATGTTATCCTAAATGCAAAGATTTGCCATTAATTCTTTACAAAGGCTTGCCTAAGCGAGATAGATTTAATAAATACGTATTTTAATTTCAGAAGTCTTGAATCAGTATTGCAAATATAAAGCAGCTACTCTCTAAGATGCGTAATTTTGTTATTTCATACTGTCATCTGAATTTTGAACCTGCTTACATTATATTTTTCTGTTTAAATTGGCAATAACCATAATATTTACAGCAGATATATATTTATATTTTGCAAGTCTAGCATTTGTTTTCCTTTGTGCTTTTTGCCTACAGTTATAAAGTACCATTAGGTAGGGTCTTTGTAACAGATTTGTGGTTATAGGTATGAAAATATGTGAAACGGCAACATTTTCTATTCAAAATAATGGAACTGTGTATTAAAACAGCAAAATATTTACACCAAAGATCTTCATGTTATACTGAATATAAAACATGAAATAAGTAAAATAATCATTTTTTACCTTAATAGAATCTAGCAAAGTATTTTCAAAATGCATACATAGTAAATATTTTAAGACATCCCTTTTAAAAAACCTCAGTACAACCTGAAAACTTACATTATCATTTTTGACAATTTAACCTAACCACAATATCTTTCATATTGTGATTTCTGACTTTAAGAAAATAAGACTATTTCTTCAACTATTTTACTAAATAAAGATGATGAACACAGTTCTGAGTTTTTTTATTCCTATTGTTTTCATCACAGTTGAATCAAGAAAATATCTGCATGGTTTTACATCTTAAAAATTAATTCATAACTTGAAACTCCCGTAATAAAGACCCCCAAACCAGTGGGTCAATTTTCTACAAATTCTTTCAGAAAATAGAGAAGGAAGCATTTCCCAAATAATTTTATAAAATCTGGATCATCCTGATACCAAAACTAGACAAACATATTAAGACAAAATTTACAAATATTCTTCAAGAACAAAATATTTGCCCAAAGAAATCAAAAAAATGTATAGATATATATCACATCATGAATAGAAAGGGTTTATCCCTAAAATATAAGGTTAGTTTAACTTTCAAAATTTAATCAATGTATTTTACCACATTATAAATATTAAAAGTGATTTGATTCTTCCAATAGATCCAGGAAAAACAAGTGGGAAAAAAATTGAACGCTTATGACAAAGATATTTCAGTGACATTGCAGCAGAATGATACATCTACAACTGAAGAAAATCGTCTATGAAAAAAATCTACTGTGAACATTATATTTATTATTTAAAGATTCTATGTTTCTTCCTCTAAGATTGAGAATAAGATATGGATATCTGAACTTATCACTTCTATTCAAGGTTTTTAGATAGAAGATGATTACAGTAAGAATCCCAGCAAGTTGTTTTCTGAATATCAACAAAATGATTCTAAAGTTTATATGGAGGGATCCCTGGGTGGCGCAGCGGTTTAGCGCCTGCCTTTGGCCCAGGGCGTGATCCTGGAGACCCGGGATCAAATCCCACATCGGGCTCCCGGGCATGGAGCCTGCTTCTCCCTCTGCCTGTGTCTCTGCCTCTGTCTATCATGAATAAATAAATAAAACCTTTAAAAAAAAATAAAAAAATAAAGTTTATATGGAGAAAGAAAAGACCCAGAATAGTCAACAAAACTTGGACAAAATTGGAAAAACTGGAGGACTGACACTATCCCAATTTACTCTAAAGCTAAGATCAAGACTGCAGTATTAGCCAAAAAACCAAACAAATAAGTTGAAACAGAGTAAAGAACCCAGAAATGACCTACATAAGCATAGTCAACTGATCTTTGACAAATGATCAAAGGGGAAAAAATAGTTTTTTTCAAAAAATGGTTCTGGAACAACTGGATATCAAATGCCCCCCCCCCCCCAAAAAAAAAATTCTAGACAAAGACCCAATACCTTTCACAAAAATTAACTCAAAATGGGTCACAGGCCTAAATGTAAAATACAAAACTATAGAACTCATAGAAGAGGAGAAAACCTTGATAACTTTGGGTATGGCAATCACTTCTAAGCTTCAACGCTGAAGGCATGATTCTCAAACGGGAAGCTTTATTTCATTAAAATTATTTCAATAAAAACTGCTCTGTGAAAAAAAAAAAAAAATGCCAAAAGAATGAAAAGACAAATCACAGACTAGGAGAAAATATTTTCACAAGACTCATTCGATAAAGGACTGTCAAACAAAATATACAAAGAACTCTTAAAATTAAACAGCAATGAGGGATCCCTGGGTGGCGCAGCGGTTTGGCGCCTGCCTTTGGCCCAGGGCGCGATCCTGGAGACCCGGGATCGAATCCCACATCAGGCTCCCGGTGCGTGGAGCCTGCTTCTCCCTCCGCCTGTGTCTCTGCCTCTCTCTCTCTCTCTGTGACTATCATAAATAAATAAAAAATTAGAAAAAAAAATAATAAAGTTGATTGGTGATACCTTGCTTTAAAAAAAAAAAAAAAACAGCAATGAAAACTAACAACTCAATTTATTTTTTTTTTTTTATTTATTTATGATAGTCACAGAGAGATAAAGAGAGAGGCAGAGACACAGGCAGAGGGAGAAGCAGGCTCCACGCACCGGGAGCCTGATGTGGGATTCGATCCCGGGTCTCCAGGATCGCGCCCTGGGCCAAAGGCAGGCGCCAAACCGCTGCGCCACCCAGGGATCCCTAACAACTCAATTTAAAAGCGAACTAGAAACTTTGACAGAAACCTTACCAAAGAAGATAGAACAAATGGCAAATATACATGTGAAAAGATGCTCTGCATCAAATGCCTTCAGGGAAATCTAAATTGAAACAATGAGGTACTGCCACATACCTATTAGAATGCTCAAAACTGAAACATTGACAACATCAGATGCTGATGAGAAGGTGGAACAACAGGAATACATACTCACTGCTTCTGGGAATGCAAAATAGTACAGAAATTTTGCAAGACAATTTGGAGGGTTTTTTAAATAAACCAAGCATATTCTTTCTATAAGATCCAACAATCACGCCCCTAGATATTTACTCAAATTTGTTGAAAACTTATGACCACATAGAAACCTGCATATGGATGTTTGTGGCAGCTTTATTTATAATTGCCAAAAGTTGGAAGAAACCAAGATGTCCTTCAGTAGGTGAATGGATAAATGGATAAATAAACTGTGATACATCCAAATATTATTCAGTGCTAAAAAGAAATGAGCTATCAAGCCATGAAAAGACCAGAGGAAACACAGATGCACATTACTAAGTGAAAGAAACCAATATAAAAAGCTCTATGGTTCTTTAAAAGGCAAAACTATGGAAGTAGCAAAAAAAATTAGCGATCACCATGGGGTGGGATGGGAAGGATGAATAGGTAGGTTGTAGTGAATTTTTAGGAGAGTGAAACTAGTCTGTATATTACTCTGATGATGGGTACATCTTATTATCTATATTTCCAAATCCATAGACTGTATCACACACAACAAGAGTGAACTCTAACATAAACTCTGACTAGGTGATTATGATGTGCCAAGATAGATTCTATCAGTTGTGACAAATGTGTCGCTGTGGTGGGGGATTTTGATAATGAAGAAGAACATGCTGGCATAGAAGGAAGGGTTACGTGTGAAATCTCTCGACCTCCCTGTCAAATTTGCTGTGAACCTAAATCTCCTCTAATAAACAGGCTTGTAAAAAATAAATTGAAATAATAAAATATTAAAAAAATTGTTTGCCTGAGGCAGGGGTATTATTGCATGTTGAGAGGTATAACAAATTTCCAAGTGATAGAAATGTTTTATATTTTGATTGTGCTGAGGGTTACATGAGTATATACACCCTTAGTGTGGTTTGTGCATTTTATAATATGCAAATAATACTTAATTAAAGCTGATTTTTAAGTAAAAAAATGTAATTGCCAAAACAAGGAAAAATATAGCCCTCTGTGAGATAAGAAAGGTAGATGCTAAAAAAACAAACAAACCAACCAACAAACAAACAAAAAAAAAAGGTAGATGCTCTTTGAATGAATGGTGTAAAATAGAAAATTAAAAAGGATAGAGACTGGTGAAAAAGCAGGACATTTTCTCCTAATACTAACCATGTTTTTGATATTTTTTTTACCATGTTTTCCGTATTATAGCTCTCTTCTCAGAAATAGGCAATATTACTCAAAAATAAATAAGGATTGAGCTTTAGAAGGGGAGTGTGCAATGGAGAGTCCTAAAGCTTACAATTATCAGCTCCATGTTAAGTCCACCTGGTGTTTATATTTCTCGTGTGTTGAAATAAGAATTCCATAAAGTTATATTCTGTGAAATCTAATTTAATGAAATCTACCTTGTTCAGGCTTTTATGTAAAATGTGCTTATGGCCCCACTTATGGTACACTGAGAATGATCTCAAATAGTGATTTTGTTTAATTTTATTTGCAAATGAAAAAAAGATTTAAAGAGATGGAGAAAGGAGAAGTTTGCTCAAGCAAATTTGCAGTGTTGTACCCTACGAATTAAAAAGAGAAATCAATGGGAACTGATTTGTGATTTTTTTTCCTTTTCTAAACATATTACATCATTTATTTAACCCCTCTGCTAACCCTGTTTAAAGTTTTTCCTTGATGTGATGCACAAAGGACTTCAGTTTTCTCTCTTCTAATCCAAAGTTCTCAACATGGAATAATTGAAATATTTTTATGAAGTTATTAACTATAGTGAGATAAGCACTATTTTTATACAACAGGATCATCCTTATATTAAGGCATTTCTCTCATAGCATGGAAATCGTGTGGAGCAAAATGGGAGCTAGAGAAAAATAAGAGAATATAAACCATTGTTTCAGCTTCTACTATGAGTTCAAGTCAACTAAAAAAGGGGGTAAAAGGATATCTCAGTGGCATATCTCCTATAATAAAGCAAAAAAAAAAAGTTATTGGAAACTAGGAATTGAGTAAGGTTTTTTTTTTGGATGAATTCAGTAAGTTTGGGTATGAACTGATGTTTTATAACACAGATGTTGAAAATAAAATGCTGAACTATGTTGAATAATATATATATGCCGTGTGAAAAGGAATCATTGATTATAATTACTACTAAACCTTAAAGCAGTTGTATTAAACTTGAAAAGTAAACCAAATTGTTCTCTTGGAAAAGTGGATGGTAATCCACATTATAATCTTAGATGGTTCCCACATACCTCAAAGTATATTCCCCGTTCTCTTTCCTGCCTTTTCCAAACAACCTAAATATCTGAAAAATCCTTCTGTTGGATTGCCAACGTCGATGTATTTGAAAGGAGGTTGACCCAGAAACTCAAAGTAACTGTTTTGTTTTCATCTTTCCTTTGCAAAACAAAACAAAACAAAACAAACAAACAAACAAACAAAAACGAATGGACAGATTTTACTGAGGTAGAGAGAAACAGAATATAGTAATCCTGGAGATACTGTATGGCTCTTGATTTTTAGCACATTGGCAGAAACATATTTAACAATTTCAATGTTATTCTTACTGTTGACACCCAGACCTTAAAGAAATTAATTATAAAGCAAATAGTTTACAACACTAGCTTAAAAGTATGTCTGGTCTGGTCTGGCCTAGAATAGGAAGATAAGATTGTAGACATCAGAGCAGCCGAGGAAGTTGCTTGTGCCAAGAGGAAGGAGAGTCATGAAGAGCAAATGGACCCACGTCATGTATTTATCTCTGAGTGACTGTGCTAAGCGTTTGTGGATGACATCACTTTAAATGTGTTTTTGAATTTTTAGTTGTGTTTACAGAGTGTGGACCATACTTAACCTGATTTTTTTTTTTCTTTAGGAAACAAAGTGCTTATTGACTACATAGAAAAGAGAGTTCAAATGAAAGAAAAAATTATTTTTTTAAATAAAAAATATTTTTATTATCTTATTAAGAAAACAAAAGTAAGAGATCTTCCAAAGGAGTCAAGAAAAGGTAATGGGAATTAAGCCACAATATGTTTAAAATGTGATTATAACTGAAAAACTGGGCCCTGCATCCATTTTCTTATCCAGAGCGCTTCCTGTGAAGAGTGGCTCTCATTGTTTTATTTTCTGATCCGCTGATTTAATTAAATGCATCTGCCAAGCTAAAAGGAACTTTAAAATTATAAATGCACAGAATGGTGAAAACTGCACTTGCTCATCAAGCACATTCTCCCATTTTCCCCCACATGGTAGGCTTATGAAAAGAAACTACATCTGGGTGATTCATCTTCTAAAGTCTTACTGAGAAATTATCTTTTCTTCTTTTTACACAATACAAACACACATTTCATAAGGAAATATGTAATAGCATATTCCTTTGGCATCTACTCTCCTTGAAACTGTGACGACAGAGCTTAGCACCATATGAAACGGGTCACTGAAACAGATCTTACAAGACACCCTTGCTCCACAGTCCAGCAGAATTACTAGGTTTTAATTTTTCCTGAGTCAACACAGTTTACTGACCCTTACATTTTTATTAGCTAAATGGGATTTTTTTAAAAGACTGATAGTCTGTCTTTAAAAAAAAAAAAAAAAAAAGTCTTTACTTGTAGCAATTAGCGTTGCAATGTGCCCTAAAGAGGCCAAGTCCTGACCTATGGTGTGTCACTCTTGCCTGCAGGGGATAGTCCAGCAGGACGGATGCTTTATGCTGTGGAAAATGCAAACCTATAATCAGAGATCCAATGTTAAGGGTCACCAAAGAAAACAAAAACCATTGCCTCATTGTACATATCAAAACTATTTTTTTCCTCAAATAATATTAATTTGAGGAGAAATAAATGGCCCGATTCTGTAAGCCATATCCTTATAAAATTGATGAGTACATTTCTCTTTACAATATAAGAACATTGATAGATTCTTTAAAATAGTTATTTTAACATGATTTCTTTCCAAACTAGTTTATTCAAACATGCTTAAAAGCACCATGAAGGATCTCATTAGTCAGAATCACTCCATAAAATTATAGTTATGATTTTCATTGCAGGCATCTCTTCCCTCAGTGAGAATTTTTAAGGTATTTTGGGTTATTATTGAAAACCTCTTCCTCCGTAGCAGAGAGAAGTTGGCTCACATACAAGTAAAATAACAGCTGGCTTTTGCATAGAAGTAGGGAAGGGTTGTTGCTACAATTCTGCCTTATAAGTTATAATTCTACACTAAAATGTTTCACCAGAAGGACCTGCCCGTCATATCTTTCCTAGGGCAGTGAACCACATACTTGATTTGATTGGTTTCTGTAGTTAAACTCAAGTAAAACCAAGAAAAGAGCTTTCTGCACAGATGTTCAACGTAAATGTGCGCAATATAATGGTACACAAAAATTACCCTATCCTGCACCTCCTTATGCCTTATATTTAGAAGGATTCCTAAGAAATCTTGGGTCTTAGATACTTCTTCCTCTGATATATTTGAGAAAATGTAAATCTGCTAATGAGGAAAATATTGAAGTTACATGGGTAAAAGATGGGAGATGATGTAGTGAGGGTCCTGAAACTAGTAGAAGAACTGGCTTTACAAAGAAAGAGGAATACCTATTTCCATTCCGTAGTGGATGGAGATAAATCCTGACACACTGGTGAGTGAATCTGTATGGGGACGAGGGGTGGTGCAGAAAAGGGAAAAAAAGGGAGTTGACATGGCATCTTTCTGACAGCTTTTTTATTTTCCATGAAATAGGAAGTTAGCTTATTCTTTTAATTTTTTCAGCTTTATTGCAGTATAACTGACAAAATTATATATGCTTGAAGGTGATGTTTTGATGTAGGTATACATTGCAAAATGATTAGCACAGCCAAGCTAATTGACATATCCATCATCTCAGGTAATGACCATTTGTGTGTGAGTGTGTGTGGTGAGAATACTTAAGATCTACTCTCTTGACTCCTAATTCTGGGAAACGAACAAGGGGTGGTAGAAAGGAAGGTGGGCAGGGGGTGGGAGTGACTGGGTGATGTACACTGAGGGGGGCACTGGGTGTTATTCTATATGTTGGCAAATTGAAAAACCAATAAAAATAAATTTTAAAAATAATAATAAATAAATAAATAGTCCACTTATCAAATAAATAAATAATCTACTTATCAAATAAATAATCTAATAATCAACTTCAAATACACAATACATTATTCAACTATAGTCACCATGCTGTACATTAAGTCTTCAGAACTTTATTTACCTTATAACTATAAGTTTGTACTTTTTGACTGACATCTCTCCCCATCCCCCATCACCCATCTCTGGTAATGACCTTTCTACTATCTTTTTCTTTGAGTTTGACATTTGTTAGATTCCACAAGGAAGTGGTATCATATAATATTTGTCTTCCTCTGTCTGTGTTACTTCAATTAGTATAATGTTCTCCGGATTCATTCATGTTGAAACAAATGAACAGATGTCAGGATTTGCTTCTTTTTTAAGGCTGAATAATATTCTAGTATATGGTATGCACACATATTTTTACCCATTCAACTATCAATAGACATTAAATTATTTTCCATATCTTGGCTATTATGAATAATGCTGCAATGGTATGGAGTACAGATATCCCTTTGGGATAGTGACTTCATTTCCTTTCAATATATACCCAGAAGTGGGATTGCTGGATCATACAGTAGTTCTACCTTTAATTTACCAAAGAAAATTCCATACTGTTTTCCATAATGGCAATACCAATTTACATTCCCACCAAAAGTGTAAAAGGATTCTTTTTTTTTAATCCGCATTCTTGCCAGCTGAAAATGAAGGAAGATGAAGTAATAGAATGACTTAAGAAGAGTGGAAAAGATTTTAAAGAGACTAAAAATAGGCTGGGACATAATTTTGAAGTGTCATAAATAATAGTTGTAAAGACTGAATTTCTATAGCAAAGAGTGAGTCATTTCATTTGAGGTCTGAATATTAACCATGGGATTGGCAATTAAAAAGTCATTGATGATCTTGACAACCATTTCAGTAAGGGTGAAAGTTGAATTGTTATAGATTTAGGAGTATCAGAGTGGAAAAAATGGGAGTACGGAGGTAAATTCAGAAAGTAAGACCCCAAACTATGCAAACTGTTTGATTCATAATTTCTACTTCTGGAAATATATTCTGAAATCTCATTCAGTCTGCCCTGAAATTTAGACCCATGGAATATCATTAACCAAATGGAAAAAGAAAACTAATTTTACTAACCTGTGCAAGGATAATATGATCAGCAACCGTAGGACTGCTTGGTAAAAGCTCAACAGCAGAAAATGAACTCACCTCAGGCTGAAATGAAGCCTCCTATCCTTATAACTGAATACATTTCAGGACTTGCATGTTTAGCATTGCATGAAGCAGTGGGCTCTAGGGAGAGTTAGAGAGGGGAAGAGAGCATGATCAAGATAGAACCAGCAAGACACAAAGAGACGGGGGCGGGGGAGGAAGAGGGCACTTGGGTCTTTTGTCAGACAGGCTGACATGGAAAACTTAAAGAATGATCAACCTGGCCTCTAGAATACAGGGAATCATGGAAATACAATTGTATCCAATGTGGCTAAGGACTATAAGCTCCAGGAAGACAAGAATTACACTTTTTTTTTTTTTTTTTTTTTAGCCACTATAATCCTAGCACAAATGCCTGACACAATGAATACTCACTGAATGAGTGAATAAAACAAAGAAACAAACAAACAAAAACTACCTTGAAGTAAAGGCAGGGTTGAGAAACAACAATGACGCATGAGTACACTTAAGGCAATTATTTTCAATTGCCCTTCATTATGAGTATGACAGTCCCTATTCTGATTGGCCAATGCCCATATTTTAGAGGTTGATAAATATTTTTAGTTTTTCCCCTGAGTAAGGGTTTTAGTGGGAAGTTAAGCTTAGAGAGAGAAAAATGTGTCTTTGTCATCAGCAATATGACCTTTTTTAAGTAACATTAATTATCAAGTATGTTGTACAATGATTTTTATGCTAAATTTTCATGTTTTTAACCCTATTATCACCTGCTCTTTCTCAATCTTCTGAAAACAATATTGTCTATAACTTTGAAATACAACTTTTAAATAAAGGTGAATACTGGATATAAATAATTTTGAGAGCTGTTTTTATAAATTCATTTACATTTAGAAATATTCATGATCTATGTTATTCAAGATCCATGTTGTTCAAGACGTGTGTTATTCTAACCAATTTATCCCCTTCGCTACATTCTGTGTTAGATTTTTCTTCAAAGAATGCTTTGATATGGTCTCCATAACTTGTAGAGGAGGGGATCTTAATTCATGCAATATCTTCATTTATTCAACATATTTGTTGAGCACTTACTATGTCCAGCACTGCTAAATATAGAGGATACAACAGTGGCAAATGCCAACATGTTCTCATGAGTCTAATATGGAAGAATGATGTTAATCAGATAATTACATTACTGATTCTATGGTAACATTGATGGAATGGGAACATGTCCTAAACTTTTGCCTCAAGGAAGGCTGACAGTGGAAAATAACAAGCAATCTGGTATATAAGGGTAGAGCGAGAGACAAGAAAAGAACTGTGTGGAGGTAAAATCTTTGCAAAGTCCCTTTAAGGGAATGAGTTGCAATGCTTATCTTAATTGGTGCTCACAACTTTTTTGTGGCTTATGGGAATGGTGCCCTTGGAGTTACTCATTGGCTACCTTTCATAGCTGATGATGGCTCTTCAGGCTGAACTGAAAATAATTGACCATAGTACAAGGAGAGGTTGGAAAGACAGACAGGAGTTAACCTATGTTGAGTTTAGGAATCATTTTACATATTATTATTTGAGAACTTTAAATTGTGACAACACACGGATTTAGAAAGATCATTCTAAATGTGGTGTGGAGAACAGAATAGAGGTGGTACAGAGTGAAATCAGGGAGAGCAGGTAAGCAGTTAGGGCAGTCGTGCAGTTGAAAGGTTATGATGACAACGAAGGTAGAAATAGCCTTGTGAAATCATAAGGAGAGAATCACTCTTAAACTTTGTTCAGTTGCCCTTCCAATATAATGTTTAATCTCCTCCATAAATCACTACCGGTTGCTATGTACTTCTCCTCTTGAACACCTTCCAATGTTGATCTAAAATAAAGTTATATGTAGGTTATTATAATAGAGCAATAAAGTACCCAGACTGGATTCAGACTATTTGGTTTCAAATCCACTGGCACCTTGCATAATTATGGGGAAGTTCCTTAACCCATCCATGCCTCCTTTTTCTCTTTGGTAAAAGAGTGAAAATAGTATCCACTTCAGAGAATTGTTGGGATGATTAACTAAAATTATGTACTTTTAAGATCTAGTACAATTCCTAGCAATAAAAGCTCAGGAATTAAATTTTATATTCATAAGTGGTGAAGTTTGATTTGTAAAAAACTAAAGCGAATAGCTGAATCATTTCAGCATCATATTATTTCATTATTTTTGGATAAAGTGAATATTTTACAGTGTACTCTATAAGATCCTTTATTTTAAGAGACTAAAACCAATATACTTTCTTTCATTAAAAACCATGTTGTGTGTATATATATATATATATATGTATATATAGTTTATATTTTTATTCTAGAGTCTCTGCCAAAAAAAGTTGACTCTAGGATATAATATATTTGGTTGCCAGAGAATCTTCCGTAACTTTGGATATTTAATAACCTTAATATATCCTTAAAAGTTAATTGTATTAATTGTATTTAAAATTCTGACTTATGACTCCAAAATAGAATGGGAAATAAATATAAATTTAACTATCATGGAAAAATAAAGTTTATCACTTGAGAATATTAAGATTTATAGAGGTATATGAATCATGTAAAATTACTTAAGACTATTTCTGGTCTATAAGGTGGAATCCACAGATACAATGTTGTCTAATTTGACTTGTGGCATAAAATATATTTACCTTTAATTGAAGTATAATAATTTTTACTACTATGATGTCATTTTTGTTAAGTGCATTAAAATGTACTTATCATTCCAGGGGCACACACCCTTTCATCTTTCTCTTTAGTAGATATAAATTTTAAGGTTATTGGGATAATGAAAATTATGATAATCATCATTTAAAAAGCCAATTCAATTATCCTCATCATTGAAAATGGACAAAAACATCTTTTAAAGTGTCACATTTAGAAACTAGAGAGTGTGAAAAAAAAGAAAGTACAAAATGTGTGGGTGTGTTTTTTTATTTTCACAAAACAATAAATTTAGGCTTAATCTAACATTCTGTATTTAGTGTTGATTACTAATTTGTTTTTTTCTTACTAAGGAAATAAAAAGTCTAGCTATATTATTATTAATTCATGTCATACTTTTTATTCATGACTATTCATTTGTAATGAACAAAGATACTATTTAGTGCTCTTTTTACACTTCAAGGGATGATTTAATAATTACCAACAATGGAGTATATGACTTAAAATTTAAGAAATCAGTGGTTTCCTGTCCTATGATGCAAATTAATTTATTCTTCATTTTTTTCACAAGAATTTATCATGTGCCTATTGAATGACTTTGTGAAATATGTTCTACTAAGTTCTCTTTTTTTTTTTTAAGATTTTATTTATTTATTCATGAGAGAGAGAGAGAGAGGCAGAGACACAAGCAGAGAGAGAAGCAGGCTCCATGCAGGGAGCCGGATGTGGGACTCGATCCCGGGACTCCAGGATCATGCCCTGGGCCGAAGGGGGCGCTAAACCACTGAGCCACCCAGGTATCCCTCCACTAGGTTCTAAAAGGACATATTTTTAAAAATCTATATCCCCAAAGAATCTAATGATAAAGTAGACAAACATAATGCACTGCTTTAAGGGAATATGCATAACACAGATAATGTGGAGACAGAAGAAGAAATAGCTAAAATAGTTGGAGGAAATCAAGAAAGGTTCCATGAAGAAAATTAAAGCTAAAGTTTATGTAGGAGTTTTTCTGGTGATCGGAAGTTGTGAGAAGGAAGTATTCTAAATAGAATGCTTCCAAAAGTATGGAAGTATAAAGAGCTCAAACAATTCAGTATGCACAAAGTGAATATGCAGGGAAAAATCAAGAGATAATTTAGATTGCTAGGTAGGTGCCATATCATCAAGGGCTATACAAAAGAGCTTAGCTCCTGCATAGATAGGTTCAGAGCAGCCGATGGGGGAAAATAAACAAAGGAGCATGATGATCAGGGGGGGTTTTGCATTCAAAATACCGCTTCTACAACAGTAAAGAAGATGAATTACAGCAGACAGCAGGCTGAGACTGGAGGTTGAAAAGGAGAAAGCAGATATAGGAAATATTTAGGAAAAAATAGAATGAAATATAAAGAGTGAAGCAAAGGAAGAAGTGTGAGGTGATTCCTAGGTTTTTGACTTGGGCAACCAACTGGATAATGTAGCCAAACAGTAAGAGGGAATCCAGGAGGAGGAACAGATTTGTGTGGGATTGGAAGATATGTTCATTCGAATTAAAATGAAAATATCATGTCGTGGGTATATTAAGTGAAGTTGCTTTTTATAAAAGTGGCTCTGTGGCTCTGAATTAGTCATAGTACATTTATTTATTCAACATTCTTGTTGAAGAATAACAATGCCAAGGGAGGGTAATGGGTGAGGGTGGACGGTAATGACTAGTAATGGATGTGCATCGTCCCTGACCTTCAGGAACTTATGATTGAGCAGCAGAGTGGCAGTAAATTACACAAATAGTTTGTATCAAAAAGTATTACCATGAGAACTCAGATAAGACAGCAATCCCATGTAGTAGCAAGTCTTAGTAAGTATACTTCTTTTTAAAAAACAGAATTTAAGTTATATATCTGAAAGAAAGAAAAGGATTTTGATGGAAAATGTGGGGAGGGCATTCCAAGAGGAGAGAAGAGTGGGCAGAGAGGGCAAACCATATAGAAACACCATGTGGTTACCTAGCTTGACCGGCTTGGCAATTTATTTAAAATAGTAAAGAGCAGTAATGTTGTAAAACTATCATTTGACCTCAAAAGAAGCCAGAAAATCATGACTCGACTTAGTAGTAATGGGAATCTACTGAGAGTTTCTGAGGAGGAAAACGAATGACCTACAAAAGCTATTCTAAGATTAATTTTCAAGCTGGTCTAGTGGGGAAATCATTTAAAGGGTTAATCAGGGCTTACCTAGGAAAAGATCAGCTGGTATGGAGGGAAAGAAGACAATAGGAAAACCAATCCATGGGATTTATCGAATTTTTAGAATTGATAGAACTGAAATCAATAATGACATTGAAGTTTTAAACCAATGTTAATGGATGTATCAGTGACATTAAAATTGGGAAGACAGATTCTTATTTTAGGAGAAAATAATGAAAGGCTGTGGATGAATGCCACGAGGCATTAAATGGTGTTGCCTGGCAGCCTTTTGCAAACAAAAAACTAAAAGTCAAAAAAGAGGTTAGGCCTGGATTTATAGATTTGCAGGCTGATAAAAATCAGTAATATAGGATCTTCATTGTAAAAATGAAGATTCAGCCGTTTTGATGTATTCTGAGTCATCTATTTATAATGCTTGTCCTACTTCTGGTGACTGAACTCTGTAGGTGCAGAGGTATCTCTGCATACCAAGCACCTAGAACATAATTTGGACTCATAGTTGAATGTTTGTTCAGGCTTTTTTGCAAGGAGCAAAGTCACTTAAATAAGCTCCAGTAATAGATGTTTAATATAAGACTCAGTAAGAGAGATGAGGCTTACATAGAAATATATGAAAAAGACCCAAAATAGAATCGGTACAGATAGGGGTTGGAACTAGGGTCAAGGCACCGATAGGGACCTCAGAAGTGAGAATTTATGGTTCTTCCCTTCAGAGACAGGCAAAGAATATAATCCCACTACTTTCCTATTCCTCCTATTTGTATCTGTTCTCTTGTTTTGACTACAAACTGATGTTATAATTCTTTTTTTCTCTACCTTATATTTCAAGATTATTGATAGTTTCTGTGTTTTTATATTTCTGCTTTAACATGACTCATCATGATTCTTATTGGAATTCATGGTCTCTCTGTCTCTCTGTATCCTTTCATGTATAGCTCCTGCTGTACCTGCCAATTTTCTCTGTAGATCTTTTTTTTTTTTTAAGATTTTGTTTATTTATTCATGAGAGACACAGAGAAAGAGAGAGAGAGAGAGAGAGAGAGGCAGAGACATAGGCAGAGGGAGAAGCAGGCTTCCCAGGGGGAGCCTAATGCGGGACTGGATCCCAGGACCCCAGGATCATGACAGAGCCAAAGGCAGATGCTCAACCACTGAGCTACCCAGGTGCCCTCTCTGTAGATTTTGATATCGCTCCAGGATATACAGTACTCTTGGCCCAATTCACCCAGTTTTTGTGGAGCTTTTCAGTCTTGTATACCTTTAGGCTTTCTGGCCAATCTATAAATTTCCTTACTTGGGTTAGCTGCTCATTCCTGGTCCAGTCACCTGAAGTCTTATGGGTGGATGGTGGGGGGGTACATGATAGAAGATACAGCCATCCAGTGCTACCTTTTTATAGTAAGCTCTGTGTGTCATTGAGGTGTTTAGTATAAACACAATTTTTCCCATTTGATGTGTTTTGTTAATAGCACGTAGGTTTAATTCAAAATGATTTATCTTATAAATATCATTACACTGAAAGCAATGTAGAAGGACTATAATTCTATTAAATGCCATGAAAAATAAGTGTATTTATTAAAGTAAAAAAGTCTTTCATTGTGTACATTTGAAATATTTCAGAGATTGATCTAATGTTTACTCTTAATAACCTGCTATGATCATATTAAATGTATAAGGTTAAATTGAATGCAACTGGTGGTAAGGCATTTTGTTTGATTTTAACCTGCAACTCATAGAACAGTCTTCAATACGAGGGTGACATTATTTCATGACATATACTATCAATATTCTTTTATTATTCTATCAGTATGTGTTTTCTTTTTCCAGTTACAGGATAATCTGTTTTAAATTAAACAGTATGTTTTCAATTAATATTTTATTCTCCCACAATATTTAATAGAATTAAGAGTAGACGAAGGAATGTTGTTGGATAACTGATTGATTTCAAGTTCTATAAATTCATAGTTTTGAATTTAAAGTTTAAGAAGTTTGAAATTTAAACTTTAAGAGATTTGTTATTTGTATATGTAGACAGGCATGTACATGTGCACATATTCGCTTCTACCCCTGTGCACGCCCACACACGCAAATACCCATTACTAAGTGCCTGTACATTATAACTTATGTCTTTTACTTCTCAGTCCACATAAAAGATAAGTAAAATGCTGTAGGGAAATTTCATAATTAAGTGCATATATGTAATCGCTCTTTCCTATCTCATACTATTTGGCATTTACTCTATTTTTGTACTCAAAAATGTTAAGATATATAAATAATGGAAATGAGAGCAAGGTGCTTTTCTGCTGACTCACTCATAATAGCATGAAAGGATCTAACTACACCTGTAATTATCTTTTTTCTTTTTCATTTATGGGGAGTCAATTTATGTTTCTGTTAATTAACTCTCAAAGGCTAATAGCCCACTTTAAAGATAGCCACTCATAAAGATAGCCAAAGTTTCACTGTCTACTCTCAATATGTATATGTGGATACTGAAGATTGTAATCCAATTTTTGTATTATTAAGATATAATTGCTTCCTTCTATTCTTTCACTTTCTCTTTCTTCATGGTAGCAGTACAATCAAAAAGGAAGAGAGAAATGAATAAATAAAGGAAATAAATATATTTTAGACTATTTTAATACTTTGATACTTGTATTTATGAAAGAATCAATGATTTTCTGATATTTCTACACACCTTGAAGAACCATTGTGGGCAGATAATGTGCAGGCACTGGTAATAGTAAAATGAACAAAAATGTTTTCCTTTCTTTCAAATGTTTACAATTCAGGTGAGAAGGACATATTTGCAAACAAATAAATGAGCCAAAGTGTTATAAGTCCCATGTTAGTAGGGCATATATAGGGCATTTTTAGCATATAAAAAAGTCTTACTCTTCAATACAATGTGCATGTGATTTTCCTTTTCCTATAATTGAACCTATTTCTACTGTGACTCCCATTCTGCTTGATAATAGAAATTTAGTCTGAGAATCTGTCAATTTAGAATAGCCTCGCTAAAACTTTGGAATTCCCTTAGTCAATTCAGGGTTTCCTCAGTCTAGTCATAGTTCAATCTTCCTCTGATCCTTAGAATTATCTCAGTGTTCTAAGAGATCTCTCAGCACTCAGATACAGTGAAGGAAGAAGCAGGAGGGAGTAGAAAGTGGACAGTCTGATTAATGGTTGTTCTCCTCCAGTCACACTGGTCTCTGCTACAATGCTCATATTCCCCTTGATCTCTAGTTATTAGTCCACACAAGCCTCTGCTTTTTCGTTTTTAATCATACTTAAACCATAATCTAGAAAACCAGTTCTCTAAGGTACTTATGAGCTCTTTGGAGGTATGTAAGAAACAATTGATTTTTGCTCACACCACACTGGGTACAAGAAAACTCTGGAGATCAAAACCACAATAAAATACCACT
This sequence comes from Vulpes lagopus, assembly GCF_018345385.1. NCBI lineage: Eukaryota > Metazoa > Chordata > Mammalia > Carnivora > Canidae > Vulpes > Vulpes lagopus. The sequence goes on along the minus strand of NC_054829.1, from coordinate 118,531,164 downwards.
TTACACCAGTGAGAATGGCTAAAGTTAACAAGACGGGAAACAACAAGTGTTGGAGAGGATGTGGAGAAAGGGGAGCCCTCTTGCACTTTGATGGGGATGCAAGCTGATATAGGCACTCTGGAAAAGTGCAGAGGTTCCTCAAAGAGTTAAGAACAGAGCTACCCTACAATCCAGCAATTGCACTGCTGGGGATTCACCCAAGGATACAGATGCAGTGAAATGACAGGACACCTGTCACCCAATGTTCACAGCAGCCATGTCCAAATAGCAGGTCCAGTGAACGCTCAAATTATAGGTTTAATGAAGGAGGTGCAAAATGCCAAATCAAGATCCATTTAGGTCCCTGGATGTCTTCCTTCTCCCCTTTGAAAGCTACTCTCCACGAGTCACTAGACTTGTGCCCAGAGGCTAAACTGTGTGGATTCCACTCCGGCCCTCTGGTTTCACTTTGAGTTAGGCAGAAGGTGGGAGAAGGCAGGGGTGGGAGGTCAAGATGTTCTTCCCATTCTTCTCCTAAGGGTTCACCACAGGTTGGCCCTGCCCTCTAACTGAAGGCCAGCTTCAGGCAGCGCTCTTTCTGTGCCATTCCCCCCAGTTTCCAGTAATTCCTCTCCCCACTTGTCCCTTTAGGCCTTGGGTGCTAACACTTTCTGCTGTGGCTAACCTCAGGGCATGGCACTGTCCTTTCTTTGTTTCTACAAACCTTGCTTACACATTTCTATTTAGCATATTTAAGATGATCTTCAGAACACTCAAAGTGAGGATGCCATCCTTTTACCTGCCAGGACCTTCACTGAAAGAGGTGCCACTAAACAAGACAGAGAATATGGACAGAGAAGCCAGTTTAAAGAAAAACATAATAAATGTGATCTCTCTTCCTATTTTCTACTATAATCCGGTCTTTAGAGTGATGTAAATCAGCTCTTCTCAAATGTGATCTTTAGACCACTAAGGGTCCCTAAAGCCCTTTCAGGGGATCCTCGAGGTCAAAATTCCTTTCATAAAAATGCTAAAAATCTTTTACCTTTGGGATACCAGGGTAGCTCAGCAGTTGAGGATCTGCCTTTGGCTCAGAGAGTGATCCTGGGAACCAGAATCAAGTCCCATATCGGGTTCCTTGCAGGGAGCCTGCCTCTCCCTCTGCCTATGTTTCTGACTCTGTCTGTGTCTCTCATGAATAAATAAAAATATTTTTTTAAAATCTTTTACCTTTTTCACTGTGTTGACATTTGCATTGACAGGTACAAACTCAATAGTGAGTAAAACTGCTGGCACCTTGATATGATTCAAATGGGGAATGCTAGCAGTTGTTGCATTTTTGATGAAAAGCACTTGTGTGTGATGTGAATTCTAAACTGGCCACTTTTTTTTCACAAAACATTATTTTTAATTGAAAGAACAACTGACACGGCAGCCCAGGTTTAGTGCAGGCTTCAGCCCAGGGCCTGATCCTGGAGACCCAGGATCGAGTCCTACATTGGGCTCCCTGCATGGAGCCTGCTTCTCCTTCTGCCTGTGTCTCTGCCTCTCCTTCTCTCTGTGTGTCTCTCATGACTAAATAAATAAAATCTTTACCAAGAAAATTAATAAAAAAATAAAATAAAATACCAGTGATAGTTTTTATAGCCAATGACCAAATTTATGCTTTTGAACTGAAATTAAAATTGTGAAATATTAGCTTGCATCTCTGTGAACTTGATTAACTTTTTTCTGATTCAATTTGTGGTGATATGAACAAATGTGGAATTTTTTGACATTGTATAATGAAATGTATTTGCATTTGCATAACTCTGTGAACTAATATTTTTCAAATGACCAATGTATGGTGTTACAAATTCATGCATGGGTAAAAGTAAATTGAAAGTTCAAGATAAAAAAGGAAAGTTCAAGATAGACTAGTTGTTATAGACTGAAAGTTTGTGTCCCTCTAAATTCATATGTTGGAACTTTAATGTGTTGGCAATTGGACTGGAGCCCTTGTAAGATGCTTAGGTCATCTCTATGGGACTTATATGCCACTTAGGCCATGTGAGGATACCGAAGAGATTGGTGTCTATGAACCAGAAACTGGGCTTTCACCAGACACCAAATCTGCCAGTATTTTGAAACTTGGACTTCCCAGACTTCAGAAATATAAGAAATAAATTTCTGTTGTTCTTCAAGGTATTTGTAGTGGGTTTTTTTTAAACCACTATTTAGATTTTATTTCATTTTATTAAAAATAAAAACCACAGAAACAAAAATTGAATGTACAATGAGAGGCTGGGAATGGCTAGCAGGAGAAAACAAAGGAACACAGCAATGGTGATGGCCAGTCCTGGCTAGGCACCATCAATACCAGGGGTAATCCTTATTCCCCTACTTGCTACCACTGCAATTTCTGGCCCCGAGGGAAGCTGGGGTGCAGTAGGGGGGTTGGCATTGTGCCACACATTGTGCACTCTTCTCCCCACATTTTCTCTATTCAAATAGACCCAGAGAAACTTGTAGGACAGAGTTCAGAAACACTATAAATACCCTAAACTTCTGTTGAAGCAACTCAGACTATGGCATTCTATGCTATGGTTAAAGCAGCCCAGCAGACTAAGAGACCAATTAAATTTTTGTAATATAGTATGAAAAGTTCATTGGTATGGATTCAGATTCCATACTGAAGCTAAAGCTTTAAAGCTTTAAGACATCACCACTTGCCAAGTTTTGGTGTCATATAAAAGAGAATATTATACATTTTCTGAAAGGCTATTAAAATACTCTTTCCAATTATCTATTTGTGGGAGTCTAGATTTTTTTTACATACTTCAATCAAAATTGCATATCAAAACAGAATACACACACAGGGAGACAGGAGATTCCAACTATCTTTTATGAAGCCAGACATTAAAGACATTTGCAAAATATAGAACATTGATCTTTTCTCACATAATCTTTTTTGTTTTGGAGGATATAATTATTTTTTTATAAATTTATGTATATTAGCATGAAATAGGCTTATGGTTATTTAAATATATTTATAGTTTTGCTTTAATTTCAAATATAGTAAACATCAATAGATACAATCTACATAAACACAGTTCTGTAGCTTCTTCAAAAATTGTTAAAATGTGAAGGTATCTTGGGACAAAAAAATTAAGAACTGACATAAATGTTTTAGAAGGAAAAAATATACAACTGATATAGCAACTGATATTAACAACTTATATTTTATTTACTTCAGAACGTCTAAAGATGTTTCTGTGATCTGTCTGCATAATGCAGGTTTTTATAGTTTTAGTTCTGCCCTTGAAAACAAGAGCATACAAAAATCTAGAGGCCACCTTAACTGATAATCATCCAACCCTTCTGCTTTTCTTTCAGAAATACAGACTTGAAGCCTTGTTGTATTTTGCGTTAGCTTTCTTATCTCTAGCAAGTTTGCACTGGAAAAATATTTACTCCAACTCCAAGATTTACATTATCTCCCTTTTATTTTCTCAGTGCACAATTTCCTTTATTTTAAAATTATCATTGGCATTCCATTTTGAGCATAATGAGTTTAAAACCCCGTGTGAAATCCAAATGGAAATATGCAGTAGTGAGCACAGTACAGAGTAGCTGGACCGGGCAGGTCTATTTGGGAGATCCCCTCAAATACAGACAACTGCAGAAGTTGAAGTCCGGAATGAGAATTTGGAAAGAAAAAAGAGGACAGTGACTAGAACCATGTGGAATATCCTTATTTAAGGGAAACGGATGAAAAGAAATGCACAAAAGAAGACAGGAAGAGATAGTCAAAGGTTTATGAGAAAAACAACAGAACTGTGACTTAGAAACAATGGCATGCTCAACAGTGTGTTTTGACACAGTAAGATTGATTAAATGAGGAGGAGTGGCTCCCTAGAAGGTCATTGATGACATAACTGAAAACTATTTTGGCAGGGTTGTAAAGGTAAAAGTCAAATGATAAGAAGTTTCAGAGAAAACGGCAGTTGAGACACTGGAAATGTTAAACTTGGCCCAATGTTTCTGGAAGTTGGAAGTTAAGGATGGAAGCCAGCAATCAACCTTCATATTTCTAGTTATGCTTATAGGTGGATATTACTGTTAGTTTTCAGTTTGGGTTTTACTATTGGGAAAAAAAAAGCAACAAAAACACCTTATGAGCTATGCATGAGGAACTACAAAGGCACTGCATCACCCCACCAGGGCAACTTTAACAGAACACCATAGCCTGGGAGGCTTAAACAACAGAATTTTATGTCCTCACAGTTCTGGAGACTGGAAATCCAAGGTCAGGGTGCTGGCAGGGTTGGTTTCAGGTGAGCTCACTTTCCTCGACTTGCAAATGACTACCTTTTCGTTGTTTCTTTACACAGCCTTTCTTCTGTTTGTATACATCCCTGGTGTCTCTTCCTCTCCTTGTAAGACACCGATTCTCTTGGATTAAGACCCCACCCTTCAGGTAGCCTGGGTGGCTTAGCGGTTTAGCACTGCCTTTAGCCCACGGCCTGATCCTGGAGACCAGGGATTGAGTCCCACGTCAGGCTCCCTGCATGAAGCCTGCTTCTCCCTCGGCCTGTGTCTCTGCCTTTCCCTCTCTTTGTGTCTCTCATGAATGAATGAATAAAATCTTAAAAAAAAAAGAAAAAAAAAAAAACCTCACCCTTCTGACCTCATTTAATTTTAATTATTTCCTTGAAGGCCCTGCCTCCAGGTAGAGTGACATAGAGGATGAAGACTTCAATACATGAATTTTGGAGGGAACACCATTCTATCTGCAAAAGGCACATGGAAGAGCACCAAATATTAAGTGAAGTATTAAAGGTTTAGTGATCTGATTTCTAAAGGATGAAAAGTGCAGATGAAAAAAAATGACAAAATTGCAAGTCGGTTTAGAGTATCAAGGTCAGGAGGCACAAAAGAACAAACAGTATGTCTGGGGAATTACACGTAGTGTATATTTGATATGTGTGGTAAAGGAATCATAAGACAGATGCAAGAGCCAGATCTCTCTTTCTCTAAAATAGGTGGAAACAACTATTTTATCAGAGACAACCACAGCAGTAGTAGCAGTGCCACAGAATGAATAATAATAATACATGGCTTTCCATTTGTTTAGTAATATTTTTAAAACTTTTATTATGAAAAAAAAAAATCCTATGGTGAAAAATGAACCCGATAACTTGATTTATGCACTGAAGAGTAGAATCAGAAACCTGATACCTGGGTTTCTAAGTTTACTGTTCTGATCGGCTTGCTTTCTCCGAGAATCCAATAGAGTTTTATCCCAATAAATGGCCCAGTTTTATCCCAAATAAATATGGCCAATAAAATAGAGTGCTACTTACTATTTGTCATTTTATTTCATCAATATTCTTCAGTTAACATTCAGTATTGGCAGCATGGAGAGGGTGTGGCTGTAGAAATGGACCCTTAGAAAATCAAAGGGTGGTTCCCGCAGAGACACTGACCTGTGTTTCTGCCTTTAACCAAGGACACCCATTTTACGTGTGTTGCTGAGATACTGCGGGCTTCTTACTGCTTATAATTAAAATGGGTTCATACACTCAAATACCAGAACAAACTTTGAAACTGAGAAGAGAAAGTCAGAGGTGTTCAAAGCAGAAGGAGGATTCAATGCACCTTTGCTGGCTTTGAAGAAAGTGGGGTGGGGGGGCGTACGCAAAGGTAGGTAGGTGGTCGTAGGAGATAAGCCTGGGCCCCAGCCAATAGCCAGCAAGGAAACTGGGGACTACAAGGAACCAACATAGTCAGCCAACAACCTGAATGAACTTAAAGACAGATTCTTCCTCTGAACCCCAACACAGGAGTCCAGCCTGGCTGACATATTGATCTTGTCCTTGTGAGATGCTGAGAAGCTGGATGAGCCATAGTAAACTCTGACCTGGAGAACTGGGGGACAGTCAATTTGTGTTGTTTTAAGTCACTCCGCTTGTGGTGATTTGTTACACCTGCAATAGAAAATGAATACAGTTTTAAACAGTCTGGCTCCAAAGCAAGGAAAACGGAGTTAGTTCTAAATCCAGCTGGTAAGGCCCCAATAGGTTTCAAGGTTTAAGGATATTCTCTGCGGCTTTCACCTCTGCCTCCTGGGATCTCAGCTCTGAGTCATCCCTCCTTTCTCATGAAAGGGAGATCCTGTTTGTAGCTGACTAGGATTATCAGACCCTGCTATCTACCTGGAGAATTTGGGTATGCGGAGAGTCTCCTTTTATTTCATATTTTTTCTGCCCTTTCAGTCCCAGCTGGCAGGGCTCCTGCTAATAAAATATTCCCAAGTACCTTGTGGCTTTACGTGGGTTTCTGGGGGGTTCACTCCATCAGACAAAGGGCTCACTCATAGATTTTTTTTCTGAGATAATTCCTTTTCTATTTTTGGCTTGAGCTGAGATGGCTAAGAGACATTGCCAACAAGCTTCTCAGAGAGGCCTTCAGGTCTGATTGAGATCTCTGGGGCACACCTTTAATCTCTGGTGATTGAACACTCTGACCTTTTGATCTTTCCAGAGTGACAGCAAAATGTTGTATAGACACACCCGCACCTTTTACTCTGTGCCACACCTTCAGGAGTAATCTCTTAATTTTAGCATCTTTTGCCATCTATATAGGCTGAGAATTTCCCAAGTCCGCATGTCCTTCTTCCTTTTTGGTTGACAGTCCTTCCTTCAGTTTCTTTCTTTCCTCTTCTGTTTTATTATAAGTGGAAAGAAGGAACCAGGCCTCACCTTAAACACTTTGCTTAGCGATCTCCTCAATTTAATATCCAAGTTTATTATTTACAAGTTCTGCTTTCTTTGTAACAGCAGGAAACCACTTTTCTGAATTTTCTGCTACTACACAGCAAGGATCTACCTTTCTCCAGGGTTCAGTAGCAAGTTCCTCACTTCCTGCTGAATCTGCAGCAGCATTTTATTTAAAGATTTCATTTATTTATTTTACAGAGAGAGAGTGGATGTGCACACACAAGCAGGGGGAAGGGCAGAGGGAGAGGGAGAAGCAGATCCTCCTCTGAGCAGGGAGCTCTACCCACCTCAGGGCTTGGGCTGGATCCCAGGACCCCAGGATCATGACCTGAGCAGAAGGCAGACGCTTAATCAACTGAGCCACCCAGGTGCCCCCAACAGCAGCATGGTTAGTGTCCATATTTCTACTAACGGTCTTCTCAAAAGCAATCGAGGCTTTTCCTATCATGTTTCTCAATCTCAGTCCCCCCCCCCCCCAATTCCAAAACCACTTCTACATTTGTGGGCATTTGCTCTGGTAGCATCATGGACACCAAAATCAGGATTAATTTTCTATTGCTAGAGAATAAATTATCACAAATTTGGGAGCTTAAAACAACACACACTTAATATCTCACAGTTTCTGTACATCAGAAGTCCGGGCAGGCTTGCATGGGTTCCAAGTATTCAAGGCTTAACTAAAGGAGTCAACTAGCTGCATTTTCATCTGGAGTTCAACTTTTTCTTCCAGGCTTATTCTCACTATGGGTAGAATTGTGTTCCTTGCAGCTGTAGACCTGAGATTGCCATTTCTTGGTTGGCAGTTAGTCAGGGTTACTCCAAGCTCCTTGCGGGACTATCCTGTCCTGCACACAGCCCCTCTTCCACCTTCAAAGTCACCAATGGTGTATCAAGTCCTTCTCCAGCCTTCGATCTCTGTGTATATATATATAAAAAAAAAAAATTCTAAAAATCATCACTTATAGTTGGGTTTAGTCCAATTGTGAGGTTTGAACTGTAGATTTTTCACTTAATGTATACTTTGTGGACTTTGGTTTTAATGTAAACTCCCCGCAATGAAGTCTTCAATAATTTTTTCTGCCTTGGTCTGAGAGCATATCTTTTTTTTTTTTTTAATTTCTTTTTATTTTTTGGTCTGAGAGCATATCTTGATGAAGGTATTTTCCTCTTTCCAGCCTCTACCTCTTGTTATCAAATGGCAGTACCTTGTTCCCTCTCAAATTTCAGGAACCATGTAAGGGTTTCCTTTATGTAACCTGTGTACATATCTGAGAGTCTTGCTTTTATCTTATCAATTGAAGATTATAGACTGAAACGCCAGGCACTTACTTATGTGACATTTTTAAATTCTTCCGGGAGCAAATAATAAATGTATATAAATAAATAAAAGTACTAAAATAAAATAGTCTTTATTTTAATTGGGATTTAGTCAACTTAAACCATGTGTCGTAATATTTGTTTATATCACAAAAATTATGTTACATAAGAACTATGTCTTCAGAAGGCATTTCTAATGTCAGTTATTAAAAATGAAATTATTTTTGAAAAATGTTATGTTGATGTGTGTTCCAACATACACTTATATAATTTTTTCATTATTAATCAAAATTATGCAAAAACTCTACTTCACTTTCCTGTTTGAGAGATCTTTCAACCACCAGTAACTAAAGAAGATAAAAATAGAGTGCTTTTAACCTTCTTAAATTAAAAGAATTTAATCAGAGACAGAGTGACACGTTGATTAAAGTCAAAAGATTTTTAAAGAACTAGAAAGAAAAAATTTTCTTTTGTTATGTATTAATTTATATTAGTAATCATTTCATCCATAGTCAAGGAAATTATGAGTTTCTGTTCTGTGCCTTAACTCTTCAAAGTCCTGTTAAGTAAAAACATAAATTTTAATATAGAATATAGAACCTAACTCTGAGAAAAATGTCAGTGCAGATGGCCATATATTTTTTTAATCTTTTGCAAATCTTTTTAACTGTATTCCTGTTTATTCATGTTACGTTGCACATTGAAGTTAGGAAGAGCTGTTTAAATAGGGGATTCAACCTGGAGTCCCATGATGTGAAAGGCTATTTTTGCTTTAAAATTAACACAGGCTTTGTGCACATTTGCCTTTTTCTTTTTTTTTCCTGGTGGAGGGTTTGAATTATTTGTCAAATTCTCAAACTTTCCTATTTGTAATACCTAAAAATGCTAACACTAATATTCTGCATGTCTGTTTTTCCACCCCTTGAATCTGATCTGCCCTCCTAAATTGCTTTGACCTATAAAACATGGTGGAAGGGACATAGTGTGAGTTCCAGACCACAGCCTCAAGAGACTTCCCAGGTTCTGCCTTAGCTCACATGGAACTCTGAGACCACCTCGCTGTGAAAAAGCCATGGGAAGAAAGCCCAGCCACCTCATTCTTTGCAGCCGACCCAGCTGGTGACCCAAACATGGGAGTGAAACCAGCTGAACACAACTACATTAGAGATCCTGGGTAAGACCAGCAGAACCACCCAGGCAATCCACAAAGAATGTGAAATATTTAAAGTATTGTCCTAAGCCACCAAGCTTTAGGTTATAATATGTGATGTAGCAATAGATAACTGATCCACCAAAAATCTAATATGCCTCCAAAAGCTGGATTAGAGGCAAACAGCAAGTTTTCCTTCATATACTTTTTCCTTTACTACAGAGCCATCTTGACAAATGTGCCAAAAATGGAGAGTTTTTTTTTTAAGATTTTATTTGTTAAAAAAAAAAAAAAAAAAAGATTTTATTTGTTTATTCATGAGAGACACAGAGAGAGACACAGAGGGAGAGCAGGCTCCTTATGGGGAGCCCGATGTGGAACTCGATTCCAGGACCTCAGGATCACACCCTGAGCCAAAGGCAGACATTCAACCACTGAGCCACCCAGGTGCCCCTGGAGCCTCTTTATCAGCATTTTGATGCTACTTTTCTTCTACTCTCTAAGTCAAAAGGAGACCATACTGATTTCAGATAAATGTATTATTTTACAATGCTTTTGTAATTTTAGAAAATACTTTTGAAATAATTTTATTAAATATAAACGTTTAGGGCAGCCCCGGTGGCTCAGCAGTTTAGTGCCATCTTCAGTCCAGGGCGTGATCCTGGAGATCGAGTCCCACATTGGGCTCCCTGCATGGAGCCTGCTTCTCCCTCTGCCTGTGTCTCTGCCTCTCTCTCCTCTCTCTCTCTCTGTGACTGTGTGTGTCTCTCATGAGTGAATAAATAAAATCTTTTTAAAAAATAAAAAAATAAGTAAAATAAATAAAAGTTTACTGCGAGGTAGTCAAAATTTCCAGATCTTTTTATCAGTAAAGAGCTCACAGGCCTAAATCCATATTCAGTTTCAACAGGCAGCCACTTTTGCAGGTTATATTTGCTCTGTTCTTTTACTGTCTGATTTTTCCTTTTTCTTGATTTTTCCTCCTTAGCTTAAAGAAGTGAGAAAGACTTTGGGGTAAAATTGACCTATGCCATTATAGGAAGTAGAGCGCAAGTCTGGGAAGTCTTGTGCTCTAGAAGGAGAAGTACAAGAATTGTGCGCCTCAGGAGATTGTCAACCAGGACACAGCTACTGCACATTGATCAGCAACTGCTTTCTTTAGCTGCCTCATAAGCTTATCGTCTTAGTTTCTTCATTCCCAATTCTTACAACAGTGTCAGTGGAATTTCTCGATCTCCTCTATGCAAATATATGGAATCTCCAATTGGAACTTTTAAAAGCTGTCATGGAGGAGGAGTCTGCCTCTAAGAAATTGATCATTTTATGTTCACTGTGTCTTGCCTTAAAAGTAGTTACTTATCTCTATCACCTATTCCAAATCTTCTTTGCCCTATGTATTTCCCATCTGAATAAATGCATAGGATATGAATTTTAACATGGTTAAATTTAAACAGAAAGTGATCTCAATTCAGTGGTTGTTTATTATTTAAAATAAATGGTGTTGCTTTTCTTTTTAAAAAAGATTTATTTATTTATTTATTTGAGAGAGAGAGAATGAGAGCACGAGCTGGGGAAGGGGTAGAAAGACCAGAAGAGAGAGTCTTTTTTTTTTTTATTTAAATTCAATGAATTAACATATAGGGTATCATTAGTTTCAGATAGAGTTCAATGATTCATTGGTTGTATATTACACCCCATGCTCTTTATATCATGTGCCCTTCTTAATGTCCATCATCCAGTTACCCCTTCCCCAGTCTACCTCCCCTCCAGAGACCTTAATTTGTTACCTATAGTTAAAGAGTCTTCAGGCAACCCAGTGGCTTAGTGGTTTAGTGCCGCCTTCAGCCCAGGGTGTGATCCTGGAGATCCAGGATCGAGTCCCACTCAGGCTCCCTGCATAGAGCCTGCCTCTCTCTCCCTCTCTCCATCTCTGTCTCTGTCTCTGTCTCTAATAAATAAATAAAATCTATTTTAAAAAGGGTCCTTTATGGTTTTTCTCACCTCTGACTTCTTCTTATTTTATTTTTTTCCTCCCTTCCCCTATGATCCTCTGTTTTTTTTTTAATTAAATTCCACATATGAGGGAAATCATATGATAATTATCTTTCTCTAGTTGACTTATTTTGCTTAGCATAATACACTCTAGTTCTACCCACGTCCTTGCAAATGGCAAGACTTCGTTTTTGATGACTGAGTAATATTCCATTGTGTGCAAGCACACACACGCATGTGTGTATGTATTTATATATATATACACATATATACACACATATATGTACATATATATCTTTTGGATAAATACCTTGTAGTGCAATCGCTGGGTCTATTTTTGACTTCTTGAGAAACCTCCATACTGTTTTCCAGAGTGGCTGCACCAGCTTGCATTCCTACCAACAGTGTAAGGGAGTTCCCCTTAGGGAACTTTTCCCTTAGGGAAAAGTTTTCCCTTAGGGAAAGAGAGTCTTAAGCAGACTGCACGGATCACAAAGGGAGCTCAGTCTCACGACTCAGAGATCATGAGCCAAAATCAAGAGTTGGGTGCTCCACCAACTGCACCACCCAGACACCCCTGGTATGCTCTTCAATCAATGATTTATTCAGTTGTTATGTGACATTAAAATACTTAACTTTGCACACACATTTTCATTAAAATATATTTTTTTAAATCCTTCGTTAACTATCTACCTATTTTTCTATTAGGTTTTCATTGTCAATGTGTTTATTGGTTTATTATCGATGTTAACAAAAATGTTAAATTTTTAAGACAAATCTAAATAAAATTTTCTCCCTAAAGTTTAGAGTGTTAAAATAAATAAAACAGAACTACTTGGTGAATATTAAGTTGAAGGTAAACAATCTAATACCAATAAAATGAAAGAAATAAATGACTTTCTCACACAAGGTATCTCCCCCAGGATTGAAAAGGAATCTTAATATTTAATTCTAAGTTTCTAATTCCTCTATCATTTTTCTCTGTGGGTGATACCCTTCCTAGTTTTATTGAACTTTTCCCTCAGTATGCATTGCATGATGAGCCATTTCAATAATGATATACGTACCCCCAAATAATGTGTTTTCTTATCCTTCTGAAATTCGTTCTTTGACAATCTCCAGCTCAGGTTTGCCCCCTTGTTTGCCTTCTCTATTCTTATCCTGAGATGCTATTTCTAGAGAAAGTGGCAAAATTATGCACATACTGCTAACTGTCTTCCTAGGTTTCTGTTTCTCCTTACAAATGGAAACCTGATTTTTTTCAGGGTAACAATGTGTCTAGCTAATATAATCCATTTCCCAGCTTATCTTGGTAGTTCTGGTAACTTAGATGTGTGCTGAGAATTATTAGAAAAGTTTTACTCTCCTGACATAGGTTCTATGCACCCCTCATTCTCTACTTATCCTCATCTTCTTGTCTCCAAGATATGAGAAGGATATGAGGAAAGAACATGAGACACTAGAGGTAAAATGCCATGTTGGCACCATGTAAGGTGACTAGCTGTCCTGGTTTACTAGGACTAAGGAGGTTTCTTAGATATGTGACTTTCAGTTTTAAAGCTGGGATAAGTTGGTCATCCCAGCATGATGGGACAATGAAAATGAAAGATATATACTTAGGATGGTGGAGGAGAAAGAAGAGGCTAGAAGGGTGATTCCTGATGGCACTCTAGAGGTACTGTATGAGCCATGCCATTCTGGCTTTTTATTACTAAAAGAATAAGTCCTATGTGTCAAACCATTGGATGTGGGTTTGTCATAGATGCTCAGATATGATCTCTAACTGCACTCACTATGTTCAAGAACTCTGATTTATGTGAAACACATGAGAGTCCATCTGAATGGTGTCATCTGCACTTGTACAGCACACGGCCTATGCAGACCAAAGCTATACTTTCTTAAAGCTACAAACCTCCTACGGTTCCAACAATGGTGATTTCCTGCAGGTAATGCTCATTGTTTCTTAGATATCTTCCCTCGTGAAATCTCCTCAAACTGTATCCTCTTTTTGTTCTTCATGTGGTTTTTTAGAAAAAAGAAATTAGTTCTCTTTTTCAAAGTGTATCTCTCCAACTATGAAGTTGATTACTTCCTTTTCCATCTTACCTGGGGTCTTAATTTATCTGATTTGATTGAAAAATGTCTAGTTTTCTCTTTTTGAGATTGTAACAATAAATATGATGGAATTTATATAATGATATGATCCTAGGGTAAACTAGTTTACCTCCATGTTAAATATTCTAGTAAAAAAATGAGATTTTGAATAAGTTATTAATGAGCTTGCTCACCTAAATCGTCCGAAATTTAGATTTATCTTTTATTTGTTAAGTTTCTTAATAGTATATTAAGAGCAAATATACAAAATCTTCTATGGAAAAAAATCAAAACCTCCTACTTAAGGTTAATGCTAAACTATTTTTTTTTAATTTTGAAGTAGCTACAAACATTCAGAACTTAAATCAACATTGTTGAAATAATTTACTTCTGATTTATATATCCCCCTGCTTTCCCCAACATATCATCCTAGTTATATATAAAACTTCGGTATTAAATTGAGTAAACCTACTTCAGGTTTTCATTCATCAGTTTGCTAGAACCTGATGTTTTTGTATATCTGGAAATATCATGTGGGTATCCGGTAGGCTAAAGTCAGAAACATCTTTGTTGAATAATGGTTTCTAATGTAATAAGAAATATGCAGTGGAGAGAAAAAAACACTTGGAAATAAATATAAGTCCTCATTCAGTCTATATGATCTTAAAGAGTTCACTTCTGTCTCATTTTTCCTATTTATTTCCCAAATGGATTGTGCATATACTACAGAAAACTAGGATGGTATAAATAAAGGAATATTGTTTCAGATCCCCAGAGCTATTTAAATAGCCCAAGACACTGGGTGAAAGAGGGACAGGATAAATTATATGTAGTATTTGTGAAATACTAGATTTATTTCTATCATATAATGTTTTAGTTATTTATTAGAGTATGACAAACCATTTTGCAACTTAGATGCTTAAATAGCAATCATGTTGACATCACTTATAGTTTGTAGTCCCACTGGGCTCAGCTAGACAAATCTTGCAATGGGCCTACTTGGGGTTCTTCATGAAGTTGTAGTAAATGGTGGCTGGGGGTGGAGTCATCAGAAGGCCCAACTGGGATGATGGGCTGAGTGGGTCTCTCCACTCCTCCAGGTTGTCTCAGGGCCTCTCCACGTGGCCTCCTGGTGTGGTCTCTCCACATCAGCAAAGTAGCCAGACTTCTTTAATGGTGGTTTCCAAAGGTGACCATTCCAAGACATGACACAGAAGCTGCCAGTTCTCTTCAAATCAAGGTTAGGAGACAGGATAGTGTCACTCTGCCTCATTCTATTGCTTAATGCAAGTACAGGTCAGACTAGATACAATGTGAGGCAACACTTAGGGGTGTAGACTCCAGTAAGCATGGTTCATTGAGGGTATCTTTGGAGTCTACCTAGGACAGGTATCCTTAATAGCTAAAAGAAAGGCATAAAAACAGTGCTTCCTTTTTCCAGTGTGGGAATCTATAGATGTGCCTTTTAAAAAATAACTTTTGGGTGGTATTTTCATTATGTTTCTAGTGTACCAATGATCTCTGATAGAATGCTGTGTTTCATAGTCAAGAGACTCAGCCTATGGTACTCCTCAACCAATTTGGTTCTAGACTTGGGATTTCAGTTACATTTTTCCATCAGAGGAATTTTCAAAAAAAATAGAGGGGGCTTAATCAAAATGAAACGAAAATAAAAGGAATGCTCTAAACGAATGATCATGTATTAGGCTATCTGAAGAGCACAGGCACCTAGATAAAACTGATTAGGAAGGAGACTTCGAATTACTCCATGGAGGTCATTTAATATCTAGCCTAATGGAGAGAAAACAAAACAAACTTTCTGAGAAGTTAACCATTCTTCCATAGATCTCTTGGCACTGCTACATTATGACTGTTCCTGACTCCACCATCACCACAGTGAAATATAAATGAGTTCCCTGGCAACATGTGTGGGATGGGAAGCGTGGGATTCACAGGAGCCTTTGTGACCTTAGGAAAATGTTTTCTAAGATGAACTACTCCCACACATTCTTTGGTCAGTTTATTTTTATGCTTTCTAGTATATTATATTAATCTTCCAAATTAACACAACCTACCTCTCAGAGGTTGCTGATGCCACAGTGTACTGGTGTAGCAAACAAGAGGCTTGGAGAAAAAAAAAAAAAAAAAAAGAATGGTGTCTAGAAAAGCAGAGAGACTGAAGACAATAAATAAATATCTGTCATTTACCTTGGGCCTATCAAGTTAACAAATTATGTGCTGCAAATCAAGAGGTTAATTCTGTCTCATATTTCACTGAAATTGTATCAAAGAATGCTTAGTACATAGACATAATAAAGTTAGAGAAATCCACCTTGACAAATGACATTTTGCATTATTTTAAATTACTATAATTATATATAATTATTGTTGTTTTTACATATGACCATATGACACAGGAGTTAGGAATATAATTTATTACCAAGTCAGTTTCAGCTGTTCTAGATATTTTAAATGTGATTTAGAGAATACACAAATGACCTCTATCCGGATAAGAGATTTGATAAAAGGCTGATAGTGACATCATAGTTGGAAACGGGCATTTAAAATATATATAAGTCTATATTAGAAAAGGTAGGGAAGGGCAGCCCGGGTGGTTCAGCGGTTTAGCACCGCCTTCAGCCCAGGGCCTGATCCTGGTGTCCCGGGATCGAGTCCCACATCGGTCTCCCTGCATGGAGCCTGCTTCTCCTTCTGACTGTGTGTCTCTCTCTATCTGTGCGTCTCTCATAAATAAATAAAATCTTAAAAAAAAAAAAAAAAAGGTAGGGAAATGCAGGATGAGAATCCAATGGAAGGACATATGTTAGCGGATTCTAATTTGCTACTTTAAATTTTTTTTTTTTTAATTTTTATTTATTTATGATAGTCACAGAGAGAGAGAGAGAGGCAGAGACATAGGCAGAGGGAGAAGCAGGCTCCATGCACCGGGAGCCTGATGTGGGATTCGATCCCGGGTCTCCAGGATCGTGCCCCGGGCCAAAGGCAAGCGCCAAACCACTGCGCCACCCAGGGATCCCTAATTTGCTACTTTAAACGCCTTGCTGTCTTTGGTAGCTGGGCAAAGATATGAGTTTCAGATTCACGTGTACTATAGGTTTAATTTTAGGGTCTACTGAGAGTTTTTGCTCCATCTAGGAGCCTGTAGGATACAGAGAGCACTGTAGCAGCTACTCAGTAACCACAGCTAGGGAGTCTTTATTCCGGTTAGCTGGTAACTCTGCAAAATACATCTCATTTGGAGTTTGTTTAATCATTTGAAGGAAAGGGGACTACACCTTACAGATTTTATAAGCAAAAACTACTTTTAGGCTTGTTTTTAAGAACAGTAACAAATAAAGCTGGCAACAGTACTTTTAAAATGGAAAGCTTAAATAAGCTTTCTTTTAAAAGGAGCATATAAGCAGACAGCCACAGCCGATGTTCCTATCATAATGCTTACTATGTCAAAGACTTCTGTAGTCTAGGGCCACATCAGGGCCAATTAACGAACATAACTTGTGTATGTTGGTGTAAACAAAGCATTGTTATGAGCAGTAGTCTTACAATAACCTGGAAGGGGTTTGGTAGACCTTCATAGTTATTTGCAGCTTCTGCTATGGTCTTGTTTAATATTAATAGCGTGTGAGATGCATTAGCAGTGAACAGAGTTCTTTAAATTTGTGGGGAAATTTGAAAGAGTGCCAGCAATAACTCTTTTCCGGACTCTTTCCAGATGCAAAGTAACTAACTCCTTCCTTTCAAGGGTAGTGTGAAGGATAGCAGCTGGGGAAAAAAATAGAGTTTGACTATGGGAGGCTAGGTACAGCCAACTCCTGGTGTTTGTAATAGAGAAACTTTCAAGTTTGTTGATCCTACCGGGCATTTGGTATACCAGTCAGGTGTGCTGTGGCCTACTGCTGTTACTGTTTCTGCAGCCTTTGACATGCATGAACTCACCAGGCTGCCACTTCAGAGAATCAGGAGCAAATATGGAATGCTACAGGTAAGGTGTAGCTGAAATGGAGACTGAGTGACCCTGTAGGAGAACATAGAGCAAGTAGGCTGGATGCTTTGTGAAGTAAACAGAGTTCTTTAAACTTGTGGCATAATATGGAAGACTGCCTGCCATTGGTATTTATTTTAAAAATTACTGTGTAAACAAATCTGAGTGATGGACACTAGGTACACTAGAGGATTAAAAGGAATCTTTTGAATCTTCACTTAAAATCGTTAACCCTAAAATTAAAATAGTAGACTTTTGCAGTTTTTAGGTATTGTAATTATTGAAAGCAAAAGTTGCAAACAGGAAGATATTGAAGTATACCTCTACCAATCAAGAAAGGAACTGAATGGGGGATGCCTGGGGGGCTCAGCGGTTTAGCGCCTGCCTTTGGCCCAGGGCACGATCCTGGAGTCCAGGGATCAAGTCCCATATTGAGCTCCCAGCATGGAGCCTGCTTCTTCCTCTGCCTGTGTCTCTGCCTCTCTCTCTCTCTGTCTATCATAAATAAATAAATAAAGCTTTAAAAAAAAAAAAGAAAGGAACTGAATGTACTTCACGATAGGGCACAGACATTATAAAAGACTTAGTTTTCAAATTTGTAATTGTAAAAAAAAAATTTGTGATTGTGCTTTGGTTCTTTGGAGCACTTAAACTTGTGAGGAGAATCTTTTCATAGAGCTTCTGTTTTTCAGTGAATAAAATTATATTTTGCATCTAACTGGATTAAAAATGAGAAGACCCATAATTTTGCAGTATCTAAACTTGGTTGCAACTATCAAAATAAACATAAAGAAAATATATATGATGAGCTTTGTCTTGTAAAAGTATTTGCTGAATGATGTTACTCTGAGTGAGGTTGAAAAAAGAACACTCCTATGGAAAGATTTGGGCTGAAAACTGTGCATTTCAATATAAAGACATTTAAATTGAGAATATATTTTATTTATTAGAGTTTGCTTTGAACTTACTAGGTACCTCAGCACTTACAGAGAAAATTTTCAATTGAAAACATCATGGTAGGGATGCCTGGGTGGCTCAGCAGTTGAGCCCCTGCCTGTGGCTCAGGATGTGGTCCCAGGATCGAGTCCCACATCAGGCTCCCTGCATGGAGCCTGCTTCTCCCTCTGTCTAGGTCTCTGCCTCTCTCTTTGTGTCTCTCATGAATAAATAAAACCTTTAAAAAATATATACCATGGTATACAGAGAAGCATTAATGGTGTCAATAATTTCAAATTTATTCAAATCTGAGGAAGATTTGAGGCAATTTTTATGAACAGATTAAAAATAAGGAAAACTACATTTTAAAAAAAGTGCATTCTCTGGAAAAATACCAGTATGTAGTGCTAGAAAAAAAATACACTAAGAAATTGATTAATCTATGTGAATATGTACTGAGTTTGCTGCTTATGCCATTTTTAGCATTCATGTAATTGATAAAAAAGCCATAAAATTTAGTGTATAAATATATATTTATGTGTTTATATATGTAACTTATATTATTGGAAAATAATATTTCAATAGAACTATTCAATATCTCCATCAAATATAATCAAACTTCCATTCAATAAATAAATATATCTAAGAATTAAACAATTTTAATTAATTTTATTGTTTCTCTTTTTTGTTCTCAAATTATGTCCTGGTTAGATCGGTAAATAGGCCCACTAAGTGTAAAAACATGAACACACACATACATATTAGATATATACATGTGCACATGTCTAATATATATGTGTATGTATATATATATATATATATGTATATATATATTTTTTTTTTTTTTTTCCTCCCCAACAATGGAGATCTCAGCTTTTGGTGAGAGAGATTTAAAGGCAGCAATATGGTTTAGAGGAGGTGGAAAAAACAAAAAACATCATTTTTGAATGGATATTTCAAAAGAAAAGTAGGCTAAAATAATCCTGTTTCCTTTGCCCTGCAATAGTTGCCCAGATTTTAAGAAACTATCTTCATCCAGCCACAGTCGTGTATAACCCATCACTAAGCTCAGCACAATGCCAGGTACGTTGGAAGCTTCAAGTAAGTAATTATGGAATGAAAGAACAGACGGGCTTTACAAGCAGGGAACCTTGCTAAGTGTTGGGAATGCAAAGCTGTGTAGGGCATAGCCCCTCCTCTTCAGAAATGTTTCTATTCGGGAAAGCAAAAAAGCCATAAAAGTGAAATGTGAAATAAACTTTAAAGCCAAAAAATTCCAAACAAGTCTGAAAGTTAATTACAGCTCAGTTATTGCTGATGCATTTCAAGTAGTGTTCTGAGATAGTTATCATAAATATATATATATATGGGAATCCCTGGGTGGCTCAGCAGTTTAGTGTCTGCCTTTATTTAGCCCAGGGTGTGATCCTAGAGTCCAAGGATCGAGTCCCACATTGGGCTCCCTGCATGATGGAGCCTGCTTTTCCCTCTGCCTGTGTCTCTGCCTCTCTCTCTCTATGTCTCTCATGAGTAAATAAATAAAATCTCAAAAAAGAAAAATAGGCCCACTAAACCAAGTTCCCGTAACTTCTCTCTGTACGGGGCAGAAATTATTTCAATTATTATATTAGCAAGTAGTTTGATGGAAATGCTAGTACGATGCACATATTTATAATTTTTTTCTCTAAACACATATTACAGCCATGAAATTGAAGGAGTCGAAGACTATATATAAAGCTTCGTGGCGAACAAGCTAAGTGGTAATTAAAATGGCTTATTAAGCAAATGCAAATCAAAATTGTATTTTTTTTTAAAAAAATCAAGTTTCAGCTCTCGTATTCTGGAGAATTTAGATCTTCTGCCTTTTTTGCTTGTGCTTTGGAATAGAACCTCAGGATTCTCTCTCTCTCACACACACACACAAAATGAATTAAATAGTAAGATCAGAAAAAACATTTTAAAATAAATAAATAAATAAATAAATAAATAAATAAATAAATAAATAAATAAATAAATAAATAGTAAGATCAGGGGATCCCTGGGTGGCGCAGCGGTTTGGCGCCTGCCTTTGGCCCAGGGCGCGACCCTGGAGTCCCGGGATCGAGTCCTGCGTTAGGCTCAGCCTGCTTCTCCCTATGTTTCTGCCTCTCTCTCTCTCTATCATGAATAAATAAATCTTAAATAAGAATAAATAAATACTAAGATCAGCAAGCTGCAAATGGGTATCCCTAGCCAGGAATAAGCAGAGCGCAAGGCTAAGCCGAAGCGCAATCTATTCGGTCATAGGTTTCTCTAGTTAACTGCGATAGCTGTACTTTGAAATTGCAGGAAAAAAATAAAAAAAAAAAAAAATCAAAAGAAACAGATGGCAGGCTGGTTTAGTACTTGGGAAATAAATATTCAAATTAATGGAGACTGGGAGAAGGAGAGCTCGCGGCTTCAGCGTCAGTGATAAAACAATGAAGACGGCGCGTTTCCCAGCTCGGTGGCCGCAGGCACATCCACGGCGGCGGGGTCCCCGCGAGCGCGAGCAACCGGCCCGAGCGGCCCCCGGGACTGCCCGGCGGGCTGCCCTCGGCCGTGGCCTCTCCCCGCGGCGGCGCCGTCCCGGGGGGGGGGGCGGGGCTGACAGCGGACCCCGAGTCCTGCCCCTCCCCCTGGCGGAGGCCGCCCCGCACCCGCTGCACGTCTCGGTCTTACGAGTCTTCCCGGCTCTTGCCCGCTCCCTCCGTCCCGGGCTGACACAGTCAAAGGCGCCCGGGCATGTAGGGGATTGCGAGGGAGCCCGCGCGACCGGGGCGGGGACGTGGCCTTTCGGGACGGGGGCTGTGAGGAGCTGCCAGGGGCAAGCCCCCCAGCTCGGCTCCACCCCGGGGGCGGCCAGGGCGCCCCCGCCCCGAGCCGCGAGCCCCTCCGGCCGGGAGGACAAAGGAAGGCTCCGGGCCGAGCGGCGCGGGGCGGGTGGGAGCGGCGACTCGCGTGAGCTCGGGGACGCGAGGACGCAGCCCCCGCCCCTCGCCCCGCCCCCCGGAGGCGGGGCCCCAAGGCCACCCCCGGGAGAGGTTGTCCAGCGACGCCGGCAGCGGGGTCCGGGCGCCCGCACACGCCCGGGCACAGGCGGCGGCGGCGGCGGCGGCGGCGGCGCGGTGGGGAGGGGCCGGCGGGCGAAGAAAGGCCGCGCGGGCGGCGGGGGCGGGGCCTGCGCGGGGGCGGGGCCGCGGGGCGGGGGCGGGGCCGGGGCGGGCGGGGGCGGGGCCTGGGCGGGGCGGAGCCGGCGGCGTCCCGGGCTGCCTGAGACAGTCACTGCCCTGGCGGCGGCGGCGGCGGCGGCGGCGGCGGCGGTTGGCCGGTGGGGGCTGGGAGGAGCTCGACCGAGGCTGCCGGGGCAGCTGGAACTGGCCGTCGCCGGGGGCCAAGCGGGGGATCTGGAGCCGAGGGCGAGCCCCGGGCCGGGCGGAGGACGCGGCTGCAGCTGGAGCCCGGGCAGCGCTGGCGGCCGCGGATTCTCGGAGGAGCAAGTGTCTGGGGCTCGGCGGCGGCGGCGGCGGCGGAGGTAACCGAGGGGCGGCAGCGGCGGCACGAGCCAGGCCCCTGCTCGGCTCGGGGGCTCGGGGGCTCGGGGGCTCGGGGGCTCGGGGGCTCGGGCTGTGGCTGGGCTCGAACCTGACTCCCCCGCCCGCGCCTTTGCAGCCCTCCGGCCGCAGACCCCACGTCTCGCCCCGGATCTGCCCCGGGGGGTCGGGCGGCGGCGGGGGCGGCGCGGGGCCGGGGACCCTCGGGGGCGGCGACCCCTCCCCTGGGATCCGCGAGGACGTCGGGCACCCCTCCCCCCCCCCCGGAGACACACCCCAAGATCTCGGGGCGGGGCGGGGTGTTGGGGCGTTCCCAGCCCTGGGGCCGGGAAGAGGTGCGTGGCCTCGCGAGGTGGCCCCCCTGCGGCTCCCGGCGGCCGCGCCGTCCCGAGGTGGTTCCCGTCCCTGGGAATCCCGGAGCTCCTTTTGTCTCTCAGCTGGAAGCCGAGGCCGGAGCTGTCGGCTCCCCCCCGCGCCCCAGCCCCGAAGCGCCCCGCTGCTCCCCGCAGCCTTTCCTCGGGCCGCTGCCGTAGTTGCATCCCTCGCCCCGGTCCGCGCCCTTCATCTTCAGCGCGGAGGACGGACGGACCGACTCCCACCGCCCTCGCAGTTAGATGTGTCATTCATGGAAGATCATCCCCAGCCTCCCCTCAAACAAAAAAAAAAAAATTTTTTTTTCCTCCCTCCCCTCCCCGTTCCCCTCCAGCCGCAGCCCGGGTAGGGACCCCCTAGATTTTGCGAACTATCAACAAAAGAAGTGTGACTTGGGCGAGTCAGCAGAGTCCTCGACTGGCTGGACCGTGCAGTGCAGTGGAGCTTCCTTTAACTGGCGCTGTTCTACCAAGCTAGTCCGAAGGACCTTTTGGGCCAAGAGTTGAGGATGTTACTGTGTGTGCATAAAGCCCTTTTTTTTTTTTTTTTTTTTTTTGTTCTTCCTACAGTAAGTTTACAAACAACAATAAGAGCAATCTAGGGTAACGATTGAAATGTAAGCTGTTTGGGAAGCATAACCGTAGAGGAAGGAAAATGTAATTATGATTCTGGAGGGGGGGGGGTGGTAATTGTCCAACTTTTTGAAAGTGCCAAAGATTAAGTCTATGGGTTTTTGTTTTTTTTTTTTTTTTTTTGGAAGTATATGGATCTTTGTAAGGATTATTTTAAGTGGCAGATTGTATCCTTTGTGAGCTTCTAAGTAAATAAGCTCTTAACGTTATAATATTTTGCCCTAAGATCTATTTTGGTTACTTGTGGAAATGTTGATTTTCCCAGGCATCTTGAACCTGGGAAACCTGTGAACAGGTTCGTTAAGAATCTACCCTCTTGAAAAGTGCATTTGAGGAATGCTTTGGATTATGAAGGCCTGTCATTTCTGCCACATGAAAGGCCATGACTTGAAACCGTTTCCTCGCTGGCAGTTGCCCAGAGGCCTGAAACTGGCAAGGTCTAATAGTTTGAGCCACTGTCCTTCCACAAGAAATATAGAGCTACCTGTCTGCTGTATACGCGTAATCTAGTTGATGGCATTTACTATAACGGACATATTTTCTGCATCTAATTTTCAGATACAGAGTTAACACTTCGAATCTGGAGAAGCATTTTGTGCAAATTGAAAGATTGGGCATTCTCTTTAGTTTTCCAGATGTATTGTCTCATCTGTACACTCGAAACATCCACAATCACATAAACTCCAGACATAACCATGGAGTTATGTGACCCATCAAGATTTAGGGAAAGTATTGCCATGCTTTGGAACCAGGCAATTTTCTACCAGTTCAACAGTTAAACTAATATATTCTCTCTGCTGATAATCAAGAGTAAAGAGCCAAATAAAGTCATGCACATTCAGTTGGCAAGTGGCATCTGTGGCTATTGAGTTTTACTGTAACTCGTTATGTATCATTCAAAGTCAACTTAATATGCAAGTTATGTCCTAATGGATGTAAAGACCTGTGTTGATGTATCCAGGATCTAGCAGATGTTGAAGATAAGGAACCTATTATGACTAATCCTTGGGAAGAGAAAGTCTGCAAAATGGCTCAAACGAGTTTACTGCAGGGGAAGCAGTTTTACTGTAGGGAGTGGGTTTTCCACAAGCTTCAGCATTGCCTCCAGGAGAAAACTAACTGCTGCAATAGTGCTGTCAACACACCATCCCTTGTAATGAATTCTGGGAATAATGCTAGTGTTGTCTCTGGAAAAGGAGCTGCCTGGGGTGTGTTGTTGGTAGGAGGGCCTGGCAGTGGCAAGACAGCCCTATGCACTGAGCTGTTGTGGCCAAGTTCACCTACAAGCTTGCAGAGAGGTTTACATCGACAGGCTTTGGCCTTTCATTTCTGCAAAGCCCAAGACTCTGATACTTTGTGTGTTGGAGGGTTTGTTAGAGGTCTAGTTGCCCAGATCTGCCGCAGTGGACTACTCCAAGGATATGAGGATAAACTAAGGGATCCAGCAGTCCAAAGCCTCTTACAGCCTGGAGAATGTGAAAGGAACCCAGCTGAAGCATTTAAAAGGTAACAGTAAGAATGCCCTGGTGTTGTGGTTTCTAAGCAAAAATTCACATGTTTTCTAGATTCTCTCTCTCTCTTTTTTTTTTTTTAGTTTTTTTTTTTTAATTTTGTGGGGTACCTGTACTATCTCTGTGTATTTGGGGGTAATCTGTAGTTGAAATACACATGTCTACTTTGAGTATTGAAAGAAACAGAATTTAAGCTTTGTGTTGCATAGGATATGGATTAAAAGTATGTCTTTTATTTTACTTGTTTAATAACAGAATGTGAAGCACTGTTGAAATTTAATTTTTTTAAACTTATGATAATTATTTATTTATTTTTCTACTTTTACCTATAACTGGTGAGGGATTTTTGTTCTTATGGTAGAGAAAACCATTTAGCTGCCTGAAAGTGGGCTACGTTTTCGGGGAGAGCGAACTGAATATGATGCTGAATTTAAAGGAGCTTTCAGCATAGAATCTATTATCTTTTTTGGTTACAGTATTATTATTTCTCTAAGAGAAGTTCTCTTTGAAAGAGATCATTGACCATTGAGAATCTGCAGAAAATCTGTGTTTTGGGGACTTATTCCCCTATCAAGTAAACAAAAAGTTAAGTGGTACTTTTAAATATGTGATATTTATAAAATAATGAAAATCTGGCATAATTTTAGTATTTTCAGTGGTCAATATGAAAAACAACTTTTCCCTAACCTCAATTAAGCATTTTCCCATAGGTAAATCAATTGGTCTAAGAAGTGAGCAAGTTGCTTTTTAGAGTTGTTGTAGATCCAAAGTGTATTCAAGAAAATGTGATTCCTTGAGAATAATTCTTTGCATATCACCCGTCTCTGCTCGTTGTAAAAGAAGCAGGCATATTGTTATTTTTGTGCTTGCTATTGCCTCACTGTCACTTGCATTACCCATTTTCCATAGACTTTTATCCCTGCACGGTAAATAGTTCTTAGCAGGCGAAAGTTTGTTCCCTAAAGCGGCAGGTATACTGTGTGGTGGAGATTAGCATACCTGTGTGTGTGTGTGACACACCATATGTCCATCTGTTTCTCCGTGTGTCCCTTAGAGTCATTGAAACAGGATTTGAATCACTATGAAAGGAGTGATTTTTTTATGATGTCCTCAGATTTAATGGCATTAAATCTATTAATTTTTAAGTGATAATTGAAAATACTAATAATATAGCAAACACTATGTGTCAGTGTTCTAAATGATTTACAAATATTGTTACGTGATTTTCATAGCAATCCTGTGAGATAGGTGCTGTGATTACTCCCACTTCATGGATGAGGAAGCCAAGGCACAGGAAGCTTAAGTAGCTTGTTTAAGGTTACAGGCCAGTCAGTGGCAGAGCTAGGATTTGAAGCATGTGTGTATGTGCAAAGAGTCATAGAAACTCTTGAAGGACTCGAGGGGAGAGTAGATTGGAAGTTTGTGGAGGACAGGGGTGTGCGTCACAGTTGTGATTTGGAGTGTAGGTTTCAGATTACTCATATAAGTGATGTGTAGTAGTAATCTGGAATGATCTTTATGGATAGTGGTATATGAATTTAAACATGGGACAGGTATATTAAAGTCACCCAAAGGGAGGTATCTTTGAGAGGTGTGATATTACTGCAGTTTTTAATGTATAATTGTAGTTCAATAAAACTCAGGGCAAATCTGTTATCTTTTCCTGTTAGCCACCAACATCAGGGTTAAAACTATTAGATCATTTTTAAGTAACAAGTAAATCCGATAGGTGATACTGGTGCACAAATATGAAATACCAGGTTCAGTGGACAGTTTTAAAAATGGAATCACTGTGAATGGAACCAGTAGTGTAATCCTTAATATATAAAACTCTATAAGATACTTAAAATCTCTGTTTATCAACAGCTCTTTTCCTATGGACTTTCTACTTTCTCTGATGATCCTAACACTAGTTGAAGAGCTGAATTTTCATTTTTTATAATGCGATTTCTTATAAGTTATGTGGATTTAACATATTAGTGTTTCAAAGAACTTAGCTAAGTTGAATTTATTAGTCCAACTAAATTAAGCAGTTATACAGTTTATTCTCTTAGAATTCATATGTAAATTTCTAATGTCTTTAAAAATTTTAAATCATGTCTGATAAGTCTATATTTTTGCTTTATTTTGATTTTGAGCATATCATTCTGTATGGTAGCATAGATTTTTCTGAAAAAAGGTCCTTCTACTCAGATGGTCCCCCTATTTTTTTCCCTGTGTGACTTTTAACTAATTGAAGGGAAATAAGCAATTAGAGCTATATGTAAAAACCACACCAGTCCTGATTTTCGGATTGACAGAAGGAACTAATCACTTTGTATTCCTAATCTGTATTTTGATAGAGGAAGCATAGCCTTTTTATTTGGAACACTTTGGTGCTCTTAATCTCTTCCTAGATTTTTCAAAAACCTGGGTCACTTTCTTTCTTCATCACTAAAGTAATTAATCAAATAAATTAGATGACTCTGGTATTGTAACAACTGTTTATGGTGATTTATGGAGTACATTTCCTTTAAGACTGTGAAGCTCTAATATAACCGTAGTCAATTACAAATATGACAATACAGTTCATAGTTAAAGAGAAATATTTTTGCATTAGATGGTCTAAGCCTTTACTTTTTGGACAGAGAGTCAAGATTTTATTTTAAGTTTATTGGTGATTGATTGGTTAAATAAGTCCTTTAGAGCATTTTAATAGGAATTGATTTTATTTAGGCAGGGAGAAATGTAATTTAACAGGTAAACAATCACTGTTTTCAAGAAGTTATAATATTTTAAGCGAGACAGAGATCAAAGCATATTATAATATGCTTTTGAAAAAAATTAAGGGTAGCCCCGGTGGCTTAGTGGTTTAGCGCCGCCTTCAGCCCAGGGTGTGACCCTGGAGACCCGGGATCGAGTCCCATGTCAGGCTCCCTGCATGGAGCCTGCTTCTCCCTCTGCCTGTGTCTCTGACCGCCCCCCCCCTCTTTCATTCTGTGTCTCTAATAAATAAATAAAATCTTTAAAAGAAAAAAATTAAAAACCAGTTTTGTATTGTTACTTTTTAAACATCTAACACTTAATAGTATTGATAGTTTAATATATTCACGTATGAAACAATTTAATAGTAATAGAAAATTGATAAAAATCTTAGTTCTTCACAGATTCACAAAGTTGGGGGAATTGCAGAGAAGCGATTTATTATTGAATACATTTTTATACACTTTCTTCAATTTACTTCCTAAAATTTTCCCTAGTTTTTATCTTCAATAATACTAGATAGAATATGTAATACCACAAAAAAAACTTCTTAGATGAAGTCATACACCTACATGGTAACTTGTTAATTACTGGTCTATTGAAATCCTTTTTCCTATGTGATAATAAAAATAAGATGGGGGATCCCTGAGTGCCGCAGCGGTCTGCGCCGGCCTTTGGCCCAGGGCATGGTCCTGGAGTCCTGGGATCGAGTCCCACATCGGGCTCCCTGCATGGAGCCTGCTTCTCCCTCTGCCTGTGTCTCTGCCTCTCTATTTGTGTCTCTCATGAGTAAATAAATAAAATCTTTAAAAAAAAAAAAAAAAGAACGTTATTTTACTCTACTTAAATGCTGCTTTCTTTCTTTTCTGTCATAATATAGTATCTTGATTTTTAGATTTAGTTGTCACAAAATTTCTTCTGATATTCATTGATTTTTATAGCAAATATTTGAGTCTTGTGTTTTAAGCACAGTTCAGCTGGAGATACTTCTTGAGAACCTTCTGTGTGTTAGGTCGAATTCAGCTGTACAGAAATCAGTGAATAGAACAGACAAATGGCCCTGCCTTCATGGAGCTTAAGTTCTTACAATAAAATTTATTTGTATAAAGGGAAATAATATTTGGGGTAAATACTCGTTCGAGTGTTCATGAAACACTTGAATGTTTTAACACTAGTTGCAAAGAGTTATATGATCTGCTAAAGGGAATGATGGATGAAGACCCCTTAATTTATTTTTTTCCCTTTTCCGTTTTTCTCTTTTAATTGGTTAAGGTATTAACAATTAACAAAGCTATTGTTGCTATATTTAGATTTTTTTCCTCATTTCTGTTGATGAAACTAAGTTAATGACAATTACATTTTTATTTGAGAATTAGAGACAGATTTCTTTTTTTTTTTTTTTTTTTTGCTTTTTTTCCCTTTGCCAGTTTTGCCTTTTCAGGCTCTTTTTGGAAAACTTTGTATATTTTGTGTATTTTCTAGAGTTAGTGTTACCGTTCCCTGGCAGTCATAAAACTGTAAAACAAATCTCAGTTATTTTTGACAGAAGTATCAAGATATCTAAGTTAGGGAATGTGAGAAGGAGTGTGGTAGTTTCAGATGTTGTGACTGGTTTAGAGGCAGAAATGAATGAATGTGGTTATTTCATTCAACCAGAAACTCCTTTCTGAACCTTCCTGTCATGGTCCTTGAACCCAAGGGTGTTCTTGGCAATTTAGATGGATGTGGTGCTAGGAAATACAAATTTTTGTTCCTGGTAGATCTCATTCTGTAATTTTTATTTTTAATTAACAATCTACAGAACCAGGTATGAGTTTTCTATGTGTTATATCAATTTTCCTGAGTAAAAGAATTTTGTTCTGTGCGATGTGCAAATGGAATAAAATTGTGATGAAGAATTAGGATGACTGACTCTAAACTTTGAGAGTTTAGCAGAAAAAAATGTGTTAGTAGTGAAATGCTTGTTAGAAAGGAATTGAAGACCAAATGACATTTGTTTATGTCAGATGGGAATCCTCAAATGCTTAAATCTTCTAATCTTTTTATTTCCTTCTCCTTGAATATTTACAATTTTTCACTTGTATCTCTTTAGATTTTTAACTTCTTTATGCATGCATCTTCTGTTATCTCCTCTATTAGGCATATGCTTCTTCATGACATTATTCACGACTGATTAATTTTTTATGTTTACCTTAGTGCTTTGAACAGCACTTTGCATACAGTAAGTGATAAATGATTATCATTTGAATGAGTGAATAATGCTGCTTATCTATCTAGAATATGTCTGAACCTAATTGAAGGACAGCTGAAGCTCTTGCAAAAGAAAAAATTGAAATGTTATATGATTTAGGTCAGTTTTCCATGCAGACCAGTCTGGTATAGTGATTATTAATTTATTAACCTGCTGTGTCTGCTCTTTAGCATGTATGAATATGGCATTAGTCCAGATAGTTTTAAGTGGTCAGATGTCTATCTTCTGTCTTAACTGGCTCCAACTATTTTTGGCATACTCAACAAAGGGACAAGAACAGAATGAGACTGGAATGTGTGCTTCCCTCTTACTTTTGGTTTTGGGGTATTTTCAAGGGAAAATATTCCCTTTCCATTATCTGTCTTGTATAACTAATACTATTTAAAATAATTGTCATTATCTATTCCTAGCGATTATCAGATTAAAAGATCTTATAAAGTATCTTTACTGTTCATATTTTAAATAAATGAATATCATTTTCATAATCAAAATTCTATATTTCTTTTTAGCCTAAGATAGTTATTTTTCATTGAATTGTCTGTTGTTTCCAACTTTTAACCATGTTATTTTTACTTTAAGATGGACTTCCATTTATGCAAACCCGCCCATGTTCCCTTCCTAAAACCTCTTCTTTCTACCCCTGATGGATTCTTTCTCTTTTATACTTCATAATTAAGAGCCTTCCATTGATTCCCGTTCCTGGTACACCTTATCATTTTTACGAACGATTCCTTAACCTTTAGTCACTTCTGCTATAATGACATAACCTAAAAAAAAAAAAAAAAGAAAAATGACATAACCTATTGGTCCATATTTATGCTGTTTAATTTCAGCCACGTTTTTAGTTCTGCTTGGTCATTCTTTCATTTACTTCTTAGCTCAGAATTTTTTTTTTTTTTTTTTTAGACCAGAGAGAGTAAAAGTTATGCCCTACAAATAGAATATTTTTTACCCAATTCAGGAAATTCCACACACACACACACACACACATCCAGATTTTTATTTGTTCTTGGAAAGAAATGGAAATTTTGACATTATTAGGTTCTCATTTTTTTGAATCAGTAATCTGGTGGAACTGAGTTAGCTGCTGTCTTTAGATGGGGCCTACATGCCCTCATTTGATTGAGTTTCCCCAACTCTATTACTCTATTCCAAGACCACTTCATTTGTCTATAAATCCAGCCTGGCTCCTACTGGCATTTTCATACAGAAACATGTTTCCTATTCCTCTGAAAAAAATAGATTTTTTCAAATTTCCCACTAAATCTTCATATCTTGAATTTTTGTATGCAAATACTACTTTCACCTCATTTTTTAACTTATTGAAGTCAGACTTCTATGTATCCATAATCACAGAAAGATATTTATGCATAGTAGATTTTGAACTCATTGCTCACTCTATCTTAGCCTTAGAATTTGTTTCATTATTTGAATTTCTTCCTTTCCAAATCCCATGACTCTGTTCTTTGGTTACCCTCCCTAGTGAACCCTCTAGATTCTAAGTATTTGTTCAACAAAACATACTTAGGTCTCCCTTCTCTCTTTAAACATACTCCTTCAATAATTTTATTTACTTTACATGGCTACCAATGCTCATGTCTAATATGATAGCAATGAAATCTGTATCATCAGCTTTTTTTTTTTTTTTTTTTTTTTTTTTATTTATTTATGATAGTCACAGAGAGAGAGAGAGAGAGAGAGACAGAGACACAGGCGGAGGGAGAAGCAGGCTCCATGCACCGGGAGCCTGATGTGGGATTCGATCCCGGGTCTCCAGGATCGCGCCCTGGGCCAAAGGCAGGCGCCAAACCGCTGCGCCACCCAGGGATCCCTGTATCATCAGCTTTTATCCTCACTCTGATCAACATGTATCTTTTCACTTTCTGTTTTTCTTTTTTTTTCCTTTTTTTTTTAAGATTTTATTTGTTTATTCACGAGAGACACGGAGAGAGAGATAGAGGCAGAGACACAGGCAGAGGGAGAAGCAGGCCCCATGCAGGGAGCCTGACGTGGGACTCCATCCCCGGTCTCCAGGATCACACCCCGGGCTGAAGGCGGCACTAAACCGCTGAGCCACCAGGGCTGCCCTTTCTGTGTTTTTCAAATCATCATCTCTCTTAACATTTCTATTCATTGGCTCATTCATTTATTTCTGAAATGAATATTCTGCACCTGCTGGGTGCCTGAAATACACTCAGTGTCAGGGCTAAAGTTGTGACCCAAACAGGACACTCACCGGGTTAAGTGTGTGTGGGGAAATACATGGAACAAATAATCACAAAAATAAATGTAAAAATGCAACTTTAACAGGTGCCAAGATGGAAGGATACATGGAAAGCATATAATATGAAACTTGATCATTATCAGAAATTCTGGGAAAACTGACTTTTTTATCTAAGTTGTTCCTTAATTCTTATTTCCTAGACTCTTTCTACTTAAAGTGTGATCTTAAGATCAACCTTATTGGCATCACTTGGAGGTTAGTAAAAATGCAGAATCTCAGGTCTGTTGAATCTGAATATGCCTTTAAACCCATCTCCTAAGTGAATCTTGTACACATTGAAGTTTATTTATTTTTTTTAATTTTATTTATTTATAATAGTCACACACACACACACACAGAGAGAGAGAGAGAGAGGCAGAGACATAGGCAGAGGGAGAAGCAGGCTCCATGCACCGGGAGCCCGACTTGGGATTTGATCCTGGGTCTCCAGGATTGCGCCCTGGGCCAAAGGCAGGCGCTAAACTGCTGCACCACCCAGGGATCCCCCACATTGAAGTTTAAGAAGCACTGCCTTGAGCTTATTTCTAGAGGTGTTTTTTTTTTCCTATTAGTTTATTCTAAGGCATTTAATCTTTTTCTTAGAATGTTTCTTGAATCTTTTACCCTAATCTAGAGTATTTATTCATCTACTCCTAGTTGATCTACCTAATTTTAGACTCTATATCCCAATTCATTTTGTTCATAGTTTGCCAATTAACCATAGTAAAACAGTGCTTTCTTTGGGTCATTCTTCTGAGACTGTGATAACCTATACAACAAATTCAAATTTCTCTGCATATCTTAATAGCTCTTGATAATTTCATTCTGTTCCATCTAAAGTAGTATCCTGTTTCAGAAGCCTCATCAGAGCACATAAGGTCATTTGTTGTTTCAATAAACATTTTAAGCATGTAGGAGTGTTAAAGCTAGTAGGAGATGTGAAAAGTAAGAATATTCTTAACTTTTCTCAGTGTTGAGTGAGAACTTCATGTATGTATAATAAAGGTATGGATTTTTTATTATATATATATTGTAGATTATTTTCTTCTTAGGTGGTTTTGTTTTGTTTTTACTTTGTTTTTAGCATGTTTGCAGTTTTTAAAAAATGTTATGAAATAAAATGGTTTCCATATGGTAGAGGCTTGAATTTATGAAGTAGATGCTTTTCTGCCCTTAAAAATATCTCTAAGGGGTATCTGACTGGCTCGATCAGTAAAGCATTTGACTCTTGATTTCCAAGGTTGTGAGTTCAAGTCCCATGTTGGGCATAGAGCTTACATTTTTAGAAATACATTTTTAAGTATATTCTGATTGGTTGCCTATTTACCCTACTGTTGTTCTCATTATGTCTTTGACCATACTATATATAATTGTCTTACTTTTTTTCAGTCAGTTTTTTTGTCTTTCGTGTTATTCTAATCTGAGAAATATTCTACTGTTATTGTTTTTTTACTGTGTACATGCATAATTAAATATAGCCATTGGTAATAAAATAGAATTTTAAGTGTTCATATAATTGCTTAATAAATAAGTATTAATTAGGAGAACTAATTATATCTTGCGGTTATCTAGAAGAAAGATTAGGAGCTTTCCAGAAGTTACAGACCTTTTACAATTATGACTCATGATTTGAATACATAGAAACTGTGATAGATTGATTTGTTTTTGTTCTTCATCTCTCCATGTACTCTTGGTCTTTGCTATATGATATTGCAGGTCCTTCTACCAGAGGAGAAATATACTTCTCTGACTTTTTCCATTTGGTTCAACCATGTGATTTGCTTTGGCCAGTGCGATGTCAGTAGACATGATTCAAACAGAGGCTTAAAATGTGCATGAGTAGTTGGGTTTATCCTCTTTGTTTGTACTATCACCATGAGAAGGACATGTTGTGGCTAGCTTCTCGGTTCAAGGAGAATGCTAGAGGTGTGGAACCAATACTATACCACTATTGTAAAAATAGCTAACAGTAAAAAAGCTAAGGAAATAATACTTCACGTACAAAATCCATAATTTTCATCAAAAATTTAGAAATCATTGATTCCTCAATTTCACTCATCCCCTACATTCAATAATCCATTAACTATTTTTTATTTTATTTCAGTGATAAAACAAATGTCTTCACCTCTATGCAGTCCCATTTCTACTACTTCTGTTCTTTCTTGCATAGACTCCTGCACTAGCCTCCCAATATGGTCTTCCTGTTGCTGTTGTTGTCCCTCTTACCTTCACAAACCAGTTGGAGTATCAGATCGTATTAATTACCTGCTTAAAATCTGCCAGTGGCTTCTCACTACCTTTAGAGTAAAATATAAACTTACATGATCCAGTCTTGCCTAGCGTTTGACCTCAGCTTGTACCACTTTCATCCTTATTCATTGCTCTTTATCCACATCATTACCCTTGTTATGTTCTGAAATAGGTCAAATTCCAGCCAGTAGTTTTATGTGACTACTTGCTCTGATATCACTTAGATGCCAGCTTTAATATTACCTCCTCAGAGAGCCTTTCCTTTACATCACATCTTTAAGAAGTCTCCTACCCAGTCAGTTTCTTAAATCAGATCATCACACTTTTGTTTTCTTCATTCCTTAGTTTTCAGTGTCTCTCATGATCTGAAATTATTTTGTGCCATTTGTTTACTTTGACTTTATGCCTACCTACTGGAATGAGCAGACTATTTACCTGTCTTGTTCCCTTTATATCTCCAGGGCATAGAATATAGTAGAGACTCAGTAACTATTTATTGACTGAGGAATAATATATTTTAATTTAAAACATTAGGAATTTGGGGGGCAGCCCGGGTGGCTCAGCGATTCAGCACTGCCTTCAGCCCAGGGTCTGATCCTGGAGACCCGGGATCGAGTCCCACATCGGGCTCCCTGCATGGAGCCTGCTTCTCCCTCTGCCTGTGTCTCTGCCTCTCTCTTTATCTCTCTGTGTCTCTCATGAATAAATAAATAAAATCTTAAAAAAAAAAAAAGGAGTCAAGTAGAGAAATAGGATCCATACAATGTGTGGACTTTGAGGCTGTTGTAAGTACAACATGTACATTTATTTTCACTATTAGTAGTTTGGAAGACATCAGGTCTTTTAAACAGCATAGTAACATCTAGCTTAAGATTTTAAAGTATCATGTCGGCTACTTAGTTGAGAACTAGTTTGGTGAAGGTGGAAGCAAGGCAGTAAGTACCTGATTAGTGCAGTAATGGAAGTAAGAGGCAGTGGTGCTTGGACTTGGGTAGAGTGGTGGAGGTAGTGAGAATTATTGTGTTTTGATTATTTTTAAGATTGATCTGAAAGCACATTGGATGTGGAGTATGAAGAGAACAAAGAGAAGTATAATTATGGTTCTGAGAAACTGGAAGAATGGGATTGCCCTTTACTGAAATGGAGAAGACTAAGGGAAACACAAGATGAGGTTTAGAGGTCTGAAGTTTGGGTTTTAATATATATTCAACATTAGATATCTAAGCAGAGAAGTTGAGTAAGTAGTTAGATTCACAAGTCTAGATTCAGAAAAAAAGTTCCTGGCTGTGTATATAAATTTGGTTTTCAGTGGCATATAGATGGTACTTAAGGGCATTAATAAACTTATGTAAAAAGTGAATATAAATAGGTAAAGAGAAGATCCAAGATCTGGATATTGATATATTTCAAAATTGAAAGGTTGAGAAGATATGAAGAAGAGTAGCTTACTGTGGTAGGAGAAGAAAGCCAAATCCTAGAGGAGGGGATACGGAGGTGGAAAGAGCTTCACTTAGCCTTACAACTACACAAATAATGCAATAAATTAATTTGAGAATATAACTGCTACAAAGAAGACAGTTGAGATGCAGTGTTTAGAGTAGCAGTAGTAAGTGATGACAAAGTCTTAAGACATGGTGATTAGGGAAGGTGTCCTTCAGGAGTAAAAGACATGTTTGATGTTAGAACTGAAAGGAGAGCATTGTGGCTGGAGCAAAAGGGAGAACTCAGGAATGAAACCTATGATTTTTGACTTAAGAAACTAGGGGATGATTGGGCACCTGGGTAGCTCAGTCAGTTAAGCATCTGCCTTTGGCTTTGGTCATGATTCCAAGGTCCTGAGATGGAGCCCTGTGTTGGGCTCTCTGCCCAGCAGGGAGCCTGTTTCACCACCCCACCCCCATATTTGCACAAGCGCTCTCTCTCTCTCTCTCTGTCTCTCTCTCTCTCTGTCTCTCCCCCCTCCTCTTTCTGTTTCTCTCCCTCTCTTTCAAATAAATAAAATCTTAAAAAAAGAAATTAGGGGATGATAAGATACATTAAGTGACATGGAGAAGGCAGGTGGAGAAGAATGTATTTGGGAGGAAAAATTGAGAGGATACTTCTTTAAACATTTAGATTTGAGATGCATATGGGGTATCCACAGGGATAGATAGTTTGGGGGATTTTTACTTTTGAGATTTAGGTGAGGTCAAGACTAGAAAAAATAGCTTAACATTTTTAAAGCCATAAACTGGCTTCTGGTTGTAATATGATTGAGTAAGACATGGAAAATAGTACAAAAGCAAGGAAGTAAAATGATAAAAGAGCTATAAGCCCAAACCTCAATATAATATGGAAGTTAACATCAAATTGAGATGCAGACCAAACTAGCAGAACATTTATTCTTTAAAATAAGTCCATACCCTGAATATCATCAAGAGTATGAAAGCTCTTATTTGGAACCATGGAGACAGGTTAAAGACTTACGTACTAAAAGCTCCCCTGGACCCAGTTAGGCAGAAAGGAAGAACAAAGAGGGCAGAGACGAGTGAGTCAGACATTTGGGGGTAGTTCAGGAGAGGTTTGTGGTGAGAAACCATGCCTCATGTGTGTATCCCCACAGCTTCTGGTCTTAATTGGCTGGGGAGAAGTAGAAGCTCAAAGGCCTTTTTCATGCCTGTAACTGAGTCATAAGGAGAATTCTTACAAGCCTGGACACTGGATACAGTAACCTGCAATTGCTGGTCCAGAGGGAACTTATCTTACTGAAGAAGAGCTGTCACAGATATTTAAAAATATATCTCAGGAACAAAAGAGGAAGGAATCTGAGAAACCGAGCACAGAAAACTCTCACTGGAAAAATGTTGCCATGGAACAAAAGAAATGCGTGGCCAAACATCATGTAGCCTTAAATGAAAATGTAATTAATAAGCAATTGCTGGAGTTAAACTATTACATGAAGCAGAAATCAAAGTGCTTGGAAAAGAGATGGTAAGACAACAGAATGAAATGAAATATATCCAAAATATGTATTAGGACTTACTCTGTGAAAAGGGAGATATTTCAAATCAATAGGAGAAAGATAATTTCATAAATAGTTTTGGAATATCTGTGGAGCCATATGGAAAAATAAATCGGAACCCTAGGTCACATCTTTATGTCAAAATTAATTTGATTAAAAAGTAAAAATAAAATATTCAAAGCTTTTGAAGAAGACATGAGGAAATGTTTTTTAAGCATAAAGTTGGAAGTACCCTTAGAAAAGTGACATAAAACTCAGGAATCATAAAAAAAAAGCTCTGATATATTATCTACATAAAAACAAAGAAAGAAACTGCATGTTAAAAAATACTTTTAAAAGCCAAAAAGAAAAATAACAAATAGTGGGGGAAAATTAGCAAAAAATGTACTTCTTTAATACTAAGGCGTCCCTAAAAGAAAAATTGACAGTCTTTTGTAAAATGGGTAAAGGAATATGAAGACACAATTTAAAGAAAAAAACCTATGACTCCTAGGCATATGTGAATGTGATTGGCCTCATGATAGGCAAATGTAAACTAAGACTATAATGATGCCATTTTCTGTGCATCTGTGGAAAAATTAAACAGGCACTCTTACATAGCTTTGTGAATATAGATGTAATTTTTGAGGAGAATATTTTGTCAGTTACAACTGATATACTGAAGTATATCAGTAATCATATTAATATTAAATATAAATTGTAAATATCCTAACTAAAATGGCAGTTTGATTGCATAAAACATGTAAGATCTAATTATATGTTGCCTACAGTATACTTTGTATAGAAAGAGACATATAGTCTACATGAAAAAGAATGAGGAAATATATACCCTGCCAACCCTACAAAAGGAAAAGCTTACATTAATATCAAGGGACGTAAACTTTGAAGAAAAGAATATTACCAGGCATAAGAGGGGAGCATTTCATAATGGTACAGTGATCAATTCCTAAAGGATGTAACAATCATAACTGTTTATTCCTAATAACATAACTTCAAAATATCAAAAATTAATACAATTTCGAGAAGAAATGGATAAATCTGCATTTACATTCTGATCTTTTAACCTCTCCTTTCAGTAATTGATAGAGCAAATAAACAGCAGATCAGTAAGAACAATTGAATAATACTATCACCAAATTGACCTAATTGACATTGTGGAACAGTCTACCCAACAAGCAGAGTACACATTCTTTTCAAGTGCCCATACAACTTTTACTAAGATAGGTATATTCTGGGCCACAAAACAGATCTTAATAAATTTAAGGGCATGCCTGTTATACAAAGTATGTTATCTGATCACAGTTGAAATAAATGATGATAATAACACAACAACATAAAAAACCCTGGGAAATTCCCAAATATTTGAAAGCTATAGAGCTCACTTCTAAATAACCTATAATTGAAAGAAGGAATCAAAGGGAAATTATTTTGAGCTAGATGATATTGAAAATACTTAGAAAGGAATACACAGTATTAAAGGATCATATTAGAAGAAAAGTATGAAATAATTATTTCAGTTGCTATTATAAGAAACTAGGAAAAGAGCCAACAACCTAGAGTGAACAAAAGCCATGAAATAATCATATCCCATCAATTTCACCTGCCAGATTTCCCTCAAATCCTTACAATATGTGCTATAATTATTAGAAGCCCCTAATGGTTAAGAGTATAGATTAGGGTGACTGACCACCTGGTTTGCCCAGGAGGCGGGGGCGTGGGGGGAGGAAGGGCAGCTAGTTTCTAGACTCAGTGCTTAAAACTTAGAAAGTCCCAGGCAAACCGGATGAATTGGCACCTAGTGTAGTTTCTGGAGTCAGTCCTTAGACTTGAATCCCTTCCTTTAACTTAGGACAAATGATTTATCCTCATGTTGCTTTGATTTCCTCATCTGGAAATGGGTAATTATAATAGTACCATCTTAAAGAGTTAATGTGAGAATCTGATGAGTTAATGGATATGTAAACTACTGAAAGCATATAGAACAGTGAATGGAAGTTAGCAGTGGTGCCCTCCCCTTTTTTATAAGCAGTGGCCTTCCATGTCACTCTTCCCTTGTAGACTTAACCCTGCTTCAGGCTCTCCTTCAAGTATAGCCAGTTATCTTTATAAACACAAATATAAACATATCAATTCCCTGCTTAAAATACTTCAGTGGCTCATTAATACCCTAATACCCTTAGGTCGTACTCCAAATTTCATAATAAAGTTTATAAAGCCCAGTATTTATGCATTGTCCTAACTCTTCTCTTCCATACTTTGTTCAATGGTCTTTCTCTTTTCAAGATTTTGCAGGTGAGGTTGCCTCAACTAGACTTTTGGGGGAGGAAATGGGGGTTCTGTGTGTTATCCCTACCCTAGCTCTTTCTCCTTATGAAGCTCCTTTTTTTTTTTTTTTTTTGTCTTCCCAAGCTCTCTCCCCTCCCTGTCCCTATCAAATGTAAGTTAGGTTGGCCTTCTGTGTACTCTCACAGCACTGTGTGTTATTTCTCAACTGGCAGTGATGATAGTACTTACTATATAATATGTTAAATACTATAATACGTATATTAACTATAGTATTGGTTTTTCATTAACCTTCTTTGTTCTCCTAATACAGGAAATATATACATAAGATACAGGAAAGTAAATTTTCCCATATTTAGCATATTCCTTCTGTCAGGGTTGCCTGGCTTCCCCTTCATTGTATTTTATTGTAAATTTATTGTAAGTTTATTACAATTCCTGGAAAGTTATAATTGGTTCTTCAAAACTTAATTCATCTTGAGCACCTAATATTTGAATATTTCTCTGACATCCTCTGCCTTTCCTCTCTACTTCCCTTGAGTTGGTCATTTCTTATTTACCACATTAGTACATGTTACTGCTGTTTACCATAGCACTGGGAACACTGCTTTGAAGTTTCCTGTTTTCCATTCTAGACTACAACAATGTCAAGTCTTTATTTAGGATCTATTATGGGCACAGCACTATGCTAAGTCTCGGGGTACATTATCCTGGGCAAAACTGACATAGTCCCTGTTTTCTTGATGCTTACAGTGTAAAGGAAGAAACCAGGATTAATGACATTGAATTAGTAAGCCTAACATTGCAAATTGGATAGTGTTTTGAAAGGAATATTTAATACCGTGAAAGCATATTATAGGGATTCAGTCTTGGAAAAGTGACTCTCAGGTTTACAGTTGAAGATTAAGGATGAATTAATTACATAAAGAGAAAAAAGCACATTTCAGGTAGAGAAAACTGCAAATGAAAAGGTCCTCATGTGATTGTATATAATAAAAGTCATTGAAAGAGGGCTAGTGTGGCTGGAGTAGTATTGTAAAAAGTTTCTCTGGCTGCAGTAGGAACTCTGGGGAGTGGCTGGAGACAAGTAACATACAGAACATACAGGAGAGTTTGACAGTCCAGGTGAGAGAGAGACGATGGTGGTGTGGAGTAGGGGGTTAATGTTACAGACTGAGGTGGGTTTGAGAGATTTTTGTAAAGAAATATTGATAGGACATACTGATAAATTAGATTTAAAGTTTAAGAGAGTCGTAGGAAGGATTATCTATAAATATTTGGTATTCATAACTAAATGGATTATGTCCCTTTCAGTGCCTTATTCAGTACATGACATGCTTAAGTAAATATTTGTTGAAAATGAATGAGCATTGTTTCAGTTATGAAAATGTTACATTGATTTGCAGTATAAATTATGAGTAGGAAATGCTTTGTTTGTTGAATTAAACCTAATAAGTTGTCCTTTACATTGAAATTTGAACATACACCAAATGGTCCCAAATGGGATCTAGATTATAGTAATTTATCTTTGTACTGTCTTTTCAAGTAAAATTTGTGTGTGATACGCCAGTATAACCTGCAGTCATTTTGTAAGAGAAATAATGATAAAACATTTCTAAATTCTGTAGGATACTTGATATTTTCTTTCTTTCTTTCTTTCTTTCTTTCTTTCTTTCTTTCTTTCTTTCTTTCTTTTTTTTTAAGATTTTATTTATTTGTTCATGAGAGACACACACACACAGAGAGAGAGAGAGGCAGAGACACAGGCAGAGGGAGAAGCAGGTTCCATGCAGGGAGCCCAACGTGGGACTCGACCCCC
Organism: Vulpes lagopus; assembly: GCF_018345385.1. Taxonomy (NCBI): domain Eukaryota; kingdom Metazoa; phylum Chordata; class Mammalia; order Carnivora; family Canidae; genus Vulpes; species Vulpes lagopus. The sequence continues at coordinate 118,490,236 of NC_054829.1, read as the reverse complement.
GGTCTCCAGGATCATGCCCTGGGCTGAAGGCAGCACTCAACTGCTGAGCCACCCGGGCTGCCCCATATTTTCTTTTTATTAAAGCAGTCCCCAAAGTTGTTTTTTTTTCTTTATCCTTTGCAACACATTTTAACTTGGTTATAAGCAATTCAAGCTTTTTACTTGTGACTGAAAAAATCAGGAAGGGAACACTGAAATCTAGTTTCCTGACATTCCTACTGTCCTCCTTATTTTTATGCTGAATTACTGATACACGCACACTCTCACATACTTTAAGGTGGAAAGTGTTACTGAAAATGTGAACTATTTAGGATGAGTATTCATAAAGTGAGGAACTAAAGCTTGTACAATATTTGTATTCTAAAATTTAGTTTATTCTTAAAACATATTTATAACCAGTGTTACTAATGTTTGAGTGATAAACTAAACATCATAGCCAATAATACTCAAAATGTTCATACGGGTGTGTTTTGCAGATGTGTTCTTCTCCCTCTTTTGGGAATGAAGCCTCCTCAGCAAAGCCTATATCTACTTGTTGATTCTGTTGATGAAGGGTGTAACATTACTGAAGGTGAACAGACGTCTACCAGCTTATCTGGAACTGTTGCAGAACTTTTAGCTGGTCACCATGAGTTCTTTCCACCATGGCTATTGCTTCTGTGTTCTGCCCGAAAACAGAGTAAGGCTGTTACTAAAATGTTTACCGGTAAGTGTATGTTTGTTGATGTGTTACTGACATATTTCTAAATTATCTGTCTTATCTTCTGAACCATCTGTTGGCATTTTGGGGGAATCCCACATTGGTTTAATATTTAAATTTTTTTTTTTTATAGTTACTTCCCAGCCCTCTTTGTCACCAATATTTTATTCTAAATTATATAGTTTTACTTCTGTTCCTCCAGATTGGCTTTAATAGCATACTTTTAAGAATTCTGTTAATGAAATAAAAAATATTAAATTTGGTTAAAACTTTGAATATAGGAGAAATTTGAAATCTACAAAGTGCTTTCTTTCCATCCACGAACATAGCATATTTCATTTATTTAACTTTTTTCCTAGATTTTTCTCAGTTCTCCTTGCCTATGTCCTACATATTTCTTTCTGCTTTTCGCTGTTTTAAGTTAAAATATATGGGTTTTGAATTGAAATGAGTGTATTCAGAATTAAAATTTGCAGATGTATCCCCAGAGAGAAGGATCATTAAGATTTCTACTGGGTCTAAATAAGTTTCATCCAGTCGTATCTGAGAATTTAACATTTTTGGAATGAGATTTTCTCTTTCCTGATGTATTCACTGCACTAACCAGCAGCATTGTTATTAATGGCTTCAGGTGAGAGTTAATTTAATGAAAATTACTTTGGCCCTTAATCAGAATCGGCCTATGAGGGTATAACTGTGGGGTAACAGCATTGGACTTATTATGGGACTGAAGGAAATAGCCTATTTGAAACTGTTTTGTGCACAAAGAAATTAATCCTCTAGTATTTTTGAAGATTTTCATATTTGTTTTATCTGGTTATTAAATAGTACATGCTCCATATGGAAAATGTTTTAAATGACAACATAGTCAAATATTAACATCCTTCAGGGATATAGTAATAAGTAACCACTCCTTAACATTATGTGTTAAATTCTGTGTATGTTATCCTGCCTAATTGAGGTCCTCCTTATATCAATTTGATTTCCTGCTTTTTGACATTTGAAGCCTTTTACTGTCACTATATTGTCTTTTTAATAACTATTTTAATGGCTACATAGTTTATTAATATATCAGTATGCCAGAATTTATTTGACTTTCTTATTGTTGTACTTTTAGGTTTTATTTTCCTAGACCCTCCCCTCCCAGATTCTTGAGGATAACAAATAATTTCAGTGAGCATCAGGTTATAAAGGTTGGAACACATCGTATCATTCTATCATTCTATTATCAGTAGCATTGAGAAGTTTCATACCCTGGGAAATATTTCCAGTAAGAATACAAAGTGGTTCAACAGGGAAATGGTCCAGCATTTCAGTAAATCAGTTTTTTATTCCTCTAAAAATATTGAGCACTTTTCAGCCTTATAAAAATTTGTTAAAGTGCTTTGATGGCAATGTATTAAATTGTGCATATTCATAATAAAAGTGAATCACATATATAATGATTAGGAGTTGCAACTTTTAAAAAGCAGTTATATTTTCAGTAGCTTTAACTCAAGATACTCAAATTATTAACAGGTATTCTCAGTTCTGTTTTACCGAATAGATAACTATCATTAATGATGAACATATGAATTATTAATATTACTAAGCATTTAGATTTGGAAGAGCTTTTTTTTTTTAGACTGTAAGCACTTTGTGTGTATTCTTTATGAAAGTGTATTTAGAGTAGTGATATAAAGGTAGGGACAGGTGATACTCTGTTTGAATGTCTCATAATTAAGGCTGGCTAGTGTACATTCAGTTATGTGGATGGAAATACATAAATTTTTCATGTGAAAAAGATCAGCTTGCAAAAATAAGCAAGTGTTTTTATTTCTGGCAACTTTTTGTCCTTAGTCATTTGGGGGTACAGAAAATCTTACCAAGATGCTTTCATGAGTATGTATGTATGACTTTTAAGTGTTAAGATTACTATCTCATCATTAGAGTTGAGAGGCGCCCTGAGCCACTAATAGGATAAGAAATATTTCCACTTGTACAGCAGAAAATGAAATAGTTTATCTGCCACTAATGCGTTTTTACAGAAGGAAAGGAAAACTGATTTATATATTCATAGATATTGTGGTACCTGGGCGGCTCAGTCGATTAAGTGGCTGACTCTTGGTTTCAGCTCCGGTCATGATTTCGTGGGTCATGAGGTCAAAGCCCTGGGGTAGGATCTGTGCTCATCAGGAAGTCTGCTTGAATCAGGGGTTCTCTCCTTCTGCCCCTGCCCCCACTCATGCATGAGGGCTCTCTCTCATTTTCTCTCTCTAAAATAAATCTTTAAAATAATCCTTAAAATCTATCTATCTATATATATATATGGACGCCTGCGTGGCTCAGCGGTTGAGCATCTGCCTTCGGCTCAGTACGTGATCCCGGAGTTCTGGGATCGAGTCCCACATCGGGCTCCCTGCAAGGAGCCTGCTTCTCCTTCTGCCTATGTCTCTGCCTTCTCTCTGTCTCTCATGAATAAATAAAATCTTTAAAATATATATATATGTATATACATGCTCAGATGTTTCTTAATATTAATTGATTTGTTATTGATTTATTTGCTTATTAGTTTATTATATATTGAGGACATCCTCTTCAAATATATGGCAACTTCAGTAATCACTTTCAACTGATGACATCACTTTTTTGTCTCTAGGTTTTCGGAAAATAAGCTTAGATGACCTTCGGAAGGCATACATTGTTAAGGATGTTCAGCAGTACATCCTTCATCGTTTAGATCAAGAAGAAGCTTTGCGACAACACCTCACAAAAGAAACCGCAGAGATGTTAAATCAACTGCACATTAAAAGCAGCGGATGCTTTCTTTATCTAGAACGAGTTCTAGATGGAGTTGTAGAAAATTTTATTATGTTAAGAGAGATTCGTGACATCCCAGGAACTCTAAATGGTCTATATCTCTGGCTGTGTCAGCGACTTTTCGTAAGGAAACAGTTTGCAAAAGTTCAGCCCATTTTGAATGTGATTCTTGCAGCCTGCCGGCCATTGACCATCACGGAATTATATCATGCAGTATGGACTAAAAATATGTCATTAACCTTGGAAGACTTCCAACGTAAGTTAGATGTCCTCTCCAAACTTCTTGTTGATGGACTAGGAAATACTAAAATACTGTTTCACTATAGTTTTGCAGAGTGGCTTCTGGATGTGAAACACTGCACTCAGAAGTATTTATGTAATGCAGCAGAAGGACACAGAATGTTGGCCATGAGTTATACCTGTCAAGCCAAGAATTTAACACCATTGGAAGCACAAGAATTTGCATTGCATTTAATTAACTCAAACTTACAGTTGGAGACAGCTGAGTTAGCTCTCTGGATGATATGGAATGGTACACCTGTCAGAGATTCCCTGTCTACTCTAATTCCCAAGGAACAAGAAGTGCTACAGCTGTTGGTTAAAGCTGGTGCTCACGTCAACAGTGAAGACGATCGCACATCGTGCATAGTCAGACAAGCCTTAGAACGAGAGGATTCCATTCGGACATTATTAGATAATGGAGCTTCAGTAAATCAGTGTGATTCAAATGGAAGAACATTATTGGCTAATGCTGCATACAGTGGCAATCTTGATGTAGTGAATTTACTGGTCTCCAGGGGAGCAGATTTAGAGATAGAAGATGCGCATGGACATACACCACTTACCCTAGCTGCTAGACAAGGACATACCAAGGTGGTTAATTGTTTGATTGGGTGTGGTGCAAATATTAATCATACTGATCAAGATGGTTGGACAGCATTAAGATCTGCTGCTTGGGGTGGCCATACTGAGGTAGTTTCTGCACTACTTTATGCTGGCGTAAAAGTGGATTGTGCAGATGCTGATAGCCGAACAGCTTTGAGAGCAGCAGCTTGGGGAGGACATGAGGATATTGTACTGAATTTGCTACAACATGGTGCTGAAGTCAACAAAGCTGATAATGAAGGTAGAACTGCCTTGATAGCAGCAGCATACATGGGACATAGAGAAATTGTGGAACACCTGCTGGACCACGGAGCAGAAGTGAATCATGAGGATGTTGATGGCAGGACTGCACTCTCTGTAGCTGCACTCTGTGTGCCTGCAAGTAAAGGACATGCATCAGTTGTTAGTCTTTTAATTGATCGAGGTGCTGAAGTAGATCATTGTGATAAAGATGGCATGACTCCACTGCTGGTAGCTGCCTATGAAGGACACGTTGATGTGGTTGACTTGCTTCTAGAAGGGGGAGCAGATGTGGACCACACAGATAACAATGGTCGTACACCCCTTTTAGCGGCAGCTTCTATGGGCCATGCCTCAGTTGTAAACACGCTTTTGTTTTGGGGTGCAGCCGTGGATAGCATCGATAGTGAAGGTAGGACAGTCCTCAGCATAGCTTCAGCCCAAGGAAATGTTGAGGTAGTACGTACTCTATTGGATAGAGGGTTAGATGAAAATCACAGAGATGATGCCGGGTGGACACCTTTGCATATGGCAGCTTTTGAAGGTCACAGATTAATATGTGAAGCACTTATTGAACAAGGTGCTAGAACAAATGAGATTGATAATGATGGACGAATACCTTTCATATTAGCTGCACAAGAGGGTCATTATGATTGTGTTCAAATATTATTAGAAAATAAATCCAACATTGATCAAAGAGGTTACGATGGAAGAAATGCACTGCGGGTTGCTGCATTAGAAGGGCATAGGGACATTGTTGAATTACTTTTTAGCCATGGAGCCGACGTTAACTACAAGGATGCTGATGGGAGGCCTACGCTTTATATTTTGGCCCTAGAAAACCAACTTACAATGGCTGAGTACTTTCTAGAAAATGGTGCAAATGTAGAAGCAAGTGATGCCGAAGGAAGGACAGCACTTCATGTTTCCTGCTGGCAAGGCCATTTGGAAATGGTGCAGGTTCTGATAACCTACCATGCTGACATCAATGCTGCGGACAACGAAAAGAGATCTGCTTTGCAGTCTGCAGCTTGGCAGGGCCATGTAAAAGTGGTCCAGCTTCTGATCGAGCACGGTGCCATAGTTGACCACACTTGTAATCAGGGTGCGACTGCACTCTGTATTGCAGCCCAGGAAGGGCACATTGATGTTGTGCAGGTTTTATTAGAGCACGGTGCTGATCCAAACCATGCTGATCAATTCGGACGCACTGCTATGCGTGTTGCAGCCAAAAACGGACATTCTCAAATAATCAAATTATTAGAAAAGTACGGTGCGTCTAGTTTGAATGGCTGTTCCCCCTCTCCCGTTCATACAATGGAGCAAAAACCTCTGCAATCAGTATCTTCAAAAATGCAGTCGTTAACCATCAAATCAAATAGCTCTGGCAGTACTGGTGGAGGGGATATGCAGCCTTCACTGCGTGGTTTACCTAATGGGCCAGCTCACGCATTCAGTTCTCCTTCAGAATCTCCAGATTCTACAGTCGATCGTCAGAAGTCATCATTGTCAAATAATTCCCTGAAAAGCTCAAAAAATTCATCTTTGAGAACCACTTCCTCTACAGCAACAGCTCAAACAGTACCAATTGATAGCTTTCATAGCCTGTCGTTTACAGAACAAATTCAGCAGCATTCATTGCCGCGCAGTAGAAGTCGACAGTCAATTGTTTCTCCGTCTTCCACAACACAATCCTTGGGACAGAGCCATAATTCACCGAGTAGTGAATTTGAGTGGAGTCAGGTAAAACCCAGTTTGAAGTCGACGAAAACAAATAAAGGAGGGAAATCAGAAAATTCCAGCAAATCTGGAGCACCTGGGAAAAAAGCTAAACAAAATAATTCTTCACAGCCAAAGGTTTTAGAATATGAAATGACTCAGTTCGATAAAAGAGGGCCTCCAGCCAAATCTGGGACTAGTGCACCACCTAAACAAATGCCAGCAGAATCCCAGTGCAAAATTATGGTACCTTCGACTCAGCAAGAAATTGGTCGATCTCAGCAGCAGTTTCTTATTCATCAACAAAGTGGGGAGCAGAAGAAGAGAAATGGAATAATGACAAATCCAAATTATCATCTTCAGAGCAACCAGGTTTTTCTTGGTAGAGTTTCAGTCCCGAGGACAATACAAGACAGAGGGCATCAGGAAGTGTTAGAAGGATATCCTTCCTCAGAGACGGAATTAAGCCTTAAGCAAGCCCTGAAGCTTCAGATTGAGGGTTCTGACCCTAGCTTCAACTATAAAAAGGAAACACCGTTATAAAAGGTAACTTTTCATCAACCTAAAGAATAAACTATCCAAAGTATGGTTCCCTTTACTGAGGATACTCTTTTTCCCTCCTAGTCACATGGCTAATTCCCTCACCTAATCTCTATTCAGATGCCATCCTCTTTCTCAGCAAAACCTGCCTTTAGCTTCCTTGTGAATTTGAATTGTCCCACCACCACCATTCTTTTCCTTTCCTGCTTTTTGTTATCCAAAGAACTTACTATTTAGCATACTTTATGTATTTTATTTATTATTATGTATTTTATGTTTATTATTTGTCTCTTCCCAACTAAAATGTAAACTCTGTGAAAGAAGGGATTTTTATCTGTTCTCTGCCATATTCCATGTACTTGGAATACTGTTTGACCTATAGTCTTTTCTCAGTGAAAATATATTGAGTCAGTGAATGGACGAGTGGATGAGTGAATGAATAAATGAATGAACCAATATACTATACTTACGGATCTCTGATTAAGAATTTCTTTTGAGACAGTCATTTCCCCTCTTTAAAGTTCTTTGATGGTAATGGAGGGGAGAGGACCATTTCTGTAATATTCACATTTTTATTTGAATAAAATAGTGTATGTAGTGCTTAGTAGATAGGTAGTCAATGTTAATTTCCTTCTTTCTCACCCTGGAAGAAGTCAAAGACTTAGCACAAAGTAGCTTTTATGATGACAGATCTCTTAAGAATCTTCCGAGTAAAATTTGCACACACCAAGAATAGGTGAGGGCAGATGATAAATTGGGTGTATTGGTAAGAGGGCATTTAGGGCCTAGTATACTTAGACATGAGAATTATATGTTTAAAGATCAAAATAAAGTCATATTTATTAAGTAAAAGCTTTTACTTCTTTCCACTACAATGGATGCTTCACTACTTACATAGGGGAAGTTAATGAGAAAGTATATACGTAATTTTATATAATAGATACTTTTTCAGAAGCACATTTCTCTCCATTGAGATAAATCCCAAGGTTTCATTAGGAATCTTTGCTAATTTATACTGCAAGTATATTTATCCCACTTTGCTTAATCATTTTTCATCCTTTAACAGAATTGTACTCTTTACTTTAGCAAACTGATATTTCCTCCTTTCCCTTCTTTGTCTTTGGAGCTATATTTTAGGGTATTTTAGGTGAAGCATTATTATAAATTATAAACTTCCTGTGCTTTCTAATAGTAAATACCCTTCAATATGAATCAATGGATGACTGGTCAAATCTCATTCAAAAATAGTTTGTATAAAGTAGTTCATTCTGCAATGTGATTTATTTTAAGAATATTTAGTTCTGATGGTACAACTCTCTAACTCTAATGATATCTTTTGTAAAGGCAAAGTATAAATCTATATTAAACAATAAAACACATGAATTAGGGTAAACATTGTATGGAATCTTTAAAAGTGATTTCTAAATTGAATAATGAATCTCTAATTGATGTGTCTACTTTATGCTTCACATAGTATATATATATGTATATATATATATACTATTATATAATTATATGTACTTATAATTATATATGGTCTTAAAACTACATGGAGTTATATAGTAAGTATAATGTAGAAATTAATTTCTTTTTTAACTTTTACATTAGTTTCCTATTCTGTGAAACAGAAGACATTGTGATTGGAGTGGTTCTTCAGCTACTGGATGAAAACATAAAATGCCTGTTGATTTGCTGAAAAAAAAAATGAAGAATGTGATATCTGCAGTACAGTTACCTTAATTACTGTAATGTGCCTAAATAGTAAGGCTGCCTTCTCAATGTAACCCTCTGTGCTTAAAAAATTTCATTTTGTGTGCTTTGTATTCACTACACAAGAATAAGCACTTTTGTTTCTAAATGCAGGTATATACTGCAGTTCCCTGATAAAAGCTGAGAAAAAAATTTAAGTTAAGATTTGATAAATGTGCATGTGCCATGATCAATTATATACGAAAAGGCAGTGTTCTTTGTATTTATTTTTTTTTTCTTTTTAGTGGCAAACGAAACGTAAGCATATTGTTTCAGTCACATTTGCATTGTTGTAGTGTATGGCTTGTTTCTTGTATCTTAAAAAATGTTGCTCAATAAAATAAATCATGCAACTATTTTATGTTCAGTACACCTTCAGCATTGGTTGAACATGTGTTTCTATTTAATGCCACATTGAGGTGAGAAATGGTTTGTTGACAGTTTTAAAAAATAATTCTAGTGTTTTAGGGAGCTGCTCTAAGTAGTTTAAATTTGAATTTCCCAGTAGAATCCTCCTAATCTCTGGCTAAGGATGAAAAAAAGAAAGAGAGAGAAAGAAATAAAGAAAGAAAAAAAGAAAGAAAAAGAAAGAAAGAAAGAAAAGAACAAAACAGACTATAGGCAGAACAAAGTTCTGTTTCATTCACTGGGATGCAATTTCACCTTCCACTCACTAGTCAGTCCACCTCCAAGAAGACAGACTATCATTTCTGAGGCATGGAAATTCTCAGGGACAAGGCTGTGCCTCAGGGCGAGTGTACGTAGAAGGAGATGCACCTGAGGGTAGACTTTTGATCCCTGAACAATTCATCGACCACACTTATCTCCTGTCCAGTTAAATAGAATTGACCAGTGTAAATTTCATGCTGGCTTCTCTCTCAGTTGTTTCTATCTTGTAAATCATTGAATGACCAAAATAACCCCCACTCAAAATCAATGGAAGCAGTTTTAGTGGTAGCTGGGTGAATATTTCTAATGAACGTAATATGTGGGTCCTTCACAGGTGACACCACTAACCTGCCAGTCACAGCACATGTGTATTTTTTTTTTTAAATTGAGTTTTGGTAAATGATAGTGATAGATTTGCACTTTTCTGTCCACATACTCTTTCCTGTTTTCTTCTTTGGCCAGTTGCTCACAGGATAACTGGATGGTAGGGTTAAAGGTGAAATCTATGACCAAGGAAAACCAAGGTGACTGGCCCAAATGAGCAGGGGACCCACAGCCTGGGCCTCCTGGATGGACTCTAAACCAGCAGAGCTGACTTAAGTGGGTTGTGTAATGCCTGGAAAGGTTAGAATTTATTGTTGAGAAGCCATTGTTGTGGGTTTGATTTTTGGATAAGCCCCGTGAATTTTAGAAAGCCCAGAAATTCTATTTTCCCATGTGCATTTGTTGATAAGGAAGAGGAATGAGGAAAGAGAATTTGGAGATTCAGCATAAAAACACTGCTACTAGAGCAAAATCTTGAGTAACAAAGGTCTTCGTAACAGAGATCAGTAATGTCATCCTCATCTATGAAGGACACATATGTGATGCATTGTTCACAGAAATAGAAACGTGTAATTGGTTGTGAAAAGTGTTTCACTTGAATCTTCGTGTAAGGTTTTTATTTTCTAATTTACTTTTTAAAGTCAGCAAAACACATTTTGTTTGTGTCATCGGTAAGTCATAATCAGGAATAGGAGAGAAGTTCAATCGATAATAAGGTGACATGGCAATATTGATAACTCGAATGTGAATGTTTCAAGTATTGAATTTTTGTCCCCATGGGACATTTATTAAATACACTTAATAGGACTCTTGCAAAGTAGCCTTAAAAGTGTTAATGATTCTATTGATAAATATGAATACATACTATTATTAGAACCAATCTTACTCGTATCTCAAATACAGTACATTTACATTACTGTAGAAGATGAAGCTCTAATTTCTTATTAGGTGTATTTTTCTTTAGAAAGAGAACCCTGAAAGCTGCCAGTTTTTCTATAACTTTGAATTATTGGAATTGTATTTATTTAATTTTATTGTTTTTTACAAAAATGCACCTTGTGGCCAAAGGGCAAAGATATGACTCATTACATAAGGGATTTATGTTTTTCAAAGAGCTGAATGTTTTCATATCCATATTATGTACACTTGAAACAGTTGGTAGGAAGAGAATATGTTGGAAAAATATGATTTTCACAAGTAAGTACTCCTCTGGATTTTTTTGTATTGTGTTTTGGAATAGGAAAGAAATGGCTTTTAGTTAGGATAAGGATGATAAGGGTGCTGAAGATGCCCTGCTTTGCCTATTTGTTTTTGTGGGGGATTGAATAACATGAATGAATGTGGCTTTTGCTTCATTAAGAGTAAAAAAAATAGCCCCCTCAATTTAAAATGTCTAAATAGCTATTTTAAAAATCAAAATGTTTAAATTTTGTAAATCACCTGATGTCAGTACACACCTATAATGCCATGTGCTTATAACTTTTTAACATTCCATCTGTGCCCATTCCCTAAAAGTCATGAGCTGGTAATAAGGGAAGTGATAAAAAAAAAATACAGTAAAGAAAAACTAAGATCTGAATATATGTTGGAAAGGCTTTGGAAGGAAAATTGACTGGAACCCCCATGTACTGCAGAGTACAGCCAGTATCTTGTGTCTCTCTTCCTCATTCCGCACCCCTACTGGAATCCTTACCAAAAAAAATTCACTACTTTAAAAACAGGAGTAAATAATTTGCTCAATATTGTTTGGCTATGCAAATGTTTGTTTTGCTTAATGTTCTCCATTTACACTTCTCAGCAAATGTAGTTGCAGACAAATGCTTTCTTTTTTTATTTTTTCCTTGGTTTGGGGTATGTAAATAGCCTAAAATGTACATTGAATTTCACATTGTAAAAGTTTTATTTTATTCCTTGTATTATATTAAGCAAAAATCCCTATGTATATGAAAGTGCATAATAAATATATTTGCTCTACAGAGGATATCTTGTTTTAATTTTAATCCTTGACCCAACAGAACATGCATGACATTTGCAGCAAAAAAATATATATATATATCAGTTTTAAGTTTTGACATTTTAAATAAATACTGAGAAGACGAATTTGGAAACATTTTACCAAAAAAAAAAAAAAAATGAGATATAAAAACTTCACAAAGGAAGGTGGAAAAACAAAAAGATCTTGACTTTATGTCTTCCAAAAGTTACTATAAGGACTTAGTGGGTTTTTTTTTTTCCCCTAATAACTGTTATTACTGTTGTCACCATGTCAGATTTCATGACTCTGAAATTGCAGTAATCCAATCAGTTGTGTACATGCATGCTCCTTGGTCATTAGAATATTATGGACATCTCACATTTGATATTTTGGAGTTAATTGCAAATATGGTCCTTTTCTAAATAAATTTCTATGTATTCTTCGTAAAGTTGGGTCACTTCATGATCTGCCTCTCCCACCAGAACACAACATCATATGCATGTATCTACATTTGTGTGAATATATACAATATATTACTCTAAAGAGGTTTCTGCAAAAGCCAGCAAGGAATTCTGTGTTAGGTGATTTTATAATTATAGAGTTCTACAGTAATTACAGTAATTCTTTATAAATGGATTAATAAAAATCTGACTCAAACTTTTTTTTTTTATTTTTAAAGATTTTATTTATTTATACATGAGAGACACAGAAAGAGAGGTAGAGACATAGGCAGAGGGAGAAGCAGGCTCCCTGCAGGGAGCCTGATGTGGGACTCTATCCCAGGAGCCGGGATCACACCCTGAGCCCAAGGCAGATACTCAACTGCTGAGCCACCCAAGCATCCCTCAAATTTTTTAATAACAATGCTTAAACACAAATGGTGAGGTACTTGGGAGAATTTTGAAGAAGACTGGTTAGCAAACTTCTATGGAATTTTCTAGCTGGCAATCCAAAGAAATACACTGAGAACTTGGCAATGACTAAGGTTTTAACTCTTTTGCCTTAGTAGTTGGGAGGATTCCAACTAATAGTAGTGTTAGATATTATGAAGGCTTAGATTCCTGGATTTGGGGGGAAATTTCCATTAAGCAAATATATGCACTAATCTTACTTTCAAGATAGGGTTTCTGCTGACCTATCTTACTAGTACAGTAAAATTAAAACTATCCAATATTAAAATGGAATCATTTGAAATTTACTGCATGTTTGGAGTACTACTCAAATGTACAGTCATTCTCACATTGACAAAACTTAAATTATGAAACATATTCGTAGAAGGATATATTTGCAATGTTTAGAAGAAGCTTTTACTGGGGATCCCTGGGTGGCTCAGCGGTTTTGCGTCTGCCTTTGGCCCAGGGCTCGATCCTGGAGTTCCGGGATCGAGTCCCACGTCTGGCTCCCCGCATGGGCCTGCTTGTCCCTCCTCCTGTGTCTCTGCCTCTCTCTCTCTCTCTCTGTGTCTAATGAATAAATCTTAAAAAAAAAAAAGAAGAAGAAGAAGAAGAAGAAGCTTTTACTTACAGCTTTTGCATGTTTTCAGTCTTCATGGTGAAAAGTGATGTAATGATAGGTCCCAAAAGAATTGATTTACATTTTTGAAGAGTGTTATTCCCATTTTGTTTGTAAAGTTATGCTCTACTATAACGTATCGGAAATACACAAATCTTAAGGCACTGTCCTATCATTTTTTACAAGTTGAGCATACCTATTTAACCATCATCCTGACCAAGATATTGGCCAAAACATATATTTATAAACCTCCTGCATCTGAGAATAATGATTATTGTGAAGGTAGAGGTTAAAAGAAAACGTGATCTTATGAGATTCGATGGTGATTTAACTCCATTAGTAGCTTTCAGTAGGTAAAGATAGAACAAACATAAACACTTGTATACATGCAAAAAAAAAAAAAAGATGCTATAATTGTGATTAATTCTCATAGGGAAAGGCAAGCTATGCATTCCCAAATAACCTGCTAAAAAAAAACCTACAAACACATTTAAAAACACCATAAATTCAGTATATCCAAACCTAAAGCCATCAACTTTCTCACCTAAACACCAGTCCTCTTAACTCCTTTGTGAATAGTTTTTCATTCTACTTTCAAGAAACTGAAATCGGATATTGTAGATGATGCTCTATATGTGGGGCTTATGCATGGGAGAGGACAGGGAAATCCCATCAGGGAGCCCTTCTTCGTAGACAAGGCTTTGGTCCTTCCTCAAGAAATTAACCAAGGGATGATGCACTGCTATATATTTTTAGCTGAAATACAATGTGTTGTGATTAAAATTTCAAATAGTTAATGGTTTGATTAGAAAACCAAATATCCTGTTGGCAAATTGAACTCCAATTAAAAAAAAAAAAAAAGAAAACCTGGATCCCTGGGTGGCGGGGATCCCTGGGTGGCGCAGCGGTTTGGCGCCTGCCTTTGGCCCGGGGTTTGATCCTGGAGACCCGGGATCGAATCCCATGTCGGGCTCCCTGCATGGAGCCTGCTTCTCCCTCTACCTGTGTCTCTGCCTCTCTGTCTCTCTATAGATGTGACTATCATGAATGAATAAATAAAATCTTAAAAAAAAAAAAAAAAAACAAATATCCATCCTAGCTGAATTCCTAAGAGGGTTTCTACTTTCCACATCACTCTCCTAGGCAGGTAGGTTTAAAACTCCAAAGTAACATTACTGTACTTTGTTTCCAAAAGGTGTTGCTAGGTCTAAAATAGATGTTTATGTTATACTAGGTTTTCTAAGTGCTGCATGCTATTCTTCTCTCTTGGCCAATCACAATGCACATCATCATATCAAAATCTCTGAGGGCAGGACACCTGAGTGGCTCACTCAGCGCGTGATCCCTGGATTCCAGGATGGGATCCAGTCCCCCATCGGGCTCCCCAAGGGGACCCTGCTTCTCCCTCTGCCTATGTCTCTGCCTCTGTCTCTGTGTGTCTCTCATGAATAAATCAATAAAGTCTTTAAAATAAAATAAAATCTCTGAGAGGTCCTTCAGGAAAAGATAAGTTAATTTAACTTTGTATATACTAGTGGGTTTTTTTTCCAAAAAAAAAAAATTGATGATCGCACTCCCTGCTCCATAGTCTTAAATAACGCCTGTTAAATAAAACATGGGCTAAAAATGCATCACAGAGTTGCCTTGCCTCTCTTCCCTGTTCACAAGGTTAGTTGTCACCCGTGAGTTCTCACTCCCACCATTCGTGTTGGGGCCTCATCTGCTCCCCCAGAACCCGCTCTTCACCAGGACTCCTCTCCCCTGTGCTGGGCCTCCTCCGCCCCTACAGACTGAACACATCTATCTCTGAAAGCGTGGCCCTCTTCTTGTCACAGGCTCCAGCCAGCCTCTACTCTGTCTCCCGTGAAGTCTGTCCTTCAGGTAGCCACCAGTTTTCTTTCTAGAACCTCACTCTGATTACGGTTTACTCCTGCCCAGAAACCTTCACCATCTGCCAGCACAGTTCATGCCTGTCACCAAGAGCCCCCCACAGATTAGCTCTTGCCCCTCCTGCCCGCCGCCCCTGCTTCCCTGGCCTCTACCACTCCACCCCACTGGCCACACACCAAACCCTCTGCTCCCCAACCCCCACAGACATATTTGCTATTGCTAGAACACTCCATGCTCCTTCTGACCTATATTTCTATGCCCACGTTCATCTTTCTCCCCATCTCCCAACCAGAGGGAAGGGCTTTTTAATTACTCTTGTATTTTTACACTTGCCTTTTGTGGTCCTTCTTATGCATTATGCTAAACATTGTCCCCTTTTCCCCCACTGTAATCTTCTTTCTTGACAGGCATTGAGTCTTAACTCATCTTTGTATCTTTTGGATTGTCTCAAACATAGTAAGTGTTCATTTACTATTCTTCTCATGGCACTTTCTTCTCATTCAGAGACAGCTGTGGGAGAAATATTTAAATTCTGCTATTTTTGGTCCACTGGACAAAACATACTGAGCTTACCCAACCTCCAAGAGTGATCAAACTCGGTAAAAAATAGTATATATTTTCCCATCACTGCTTTTCCATCTGTTCTACTCACTTAGCTTGGATTGAATATCGCAGAAAAACAAGCCAATTATTTATCATTTATTAGAACATGTGACAGACTCTGATTGCTTTCAGCTGATAACCTGACCTGACCTCTTTGTAACTGGAAACAATTAAGTTGAATTCAGTTTATTCTTTTAAGGAGAACTTAGTAACCGTCACTAAAATTGAGAAAATGCATCCGTTTGTCCCTTAATTATGCAGCAAACAGGGAAAGCCAGAGGGTTTCAGGGACACAACAAGGTTAAGTGTAAGCTGACGGCTCTGCTCCATGTCACAGATGCATCACTCCCCGACCTTTTCCCTAAGAAACCATCGTAAGTTCTTCCGGTATAATAGTAATAGGCATTTGATTTGAGATCCATAATAATTCATTTGATGTAGATTTTAATAGAAGCTGCAATGGGAACAGTTGGGCATGTGGGAAAAAAATAGTCTATTAAAAATGAAATAAAACTGGTGAAATAAAGTTTTAAAAAATATGTGCCAGGATGGAAAACAAAAGAAAATATGATCTTAAAAGAAACACAGAGGTTCTGAAAGGGAAAGGAAGATGAGATTGTATGAACTAATTAACGAAGACAATGGTTTTGCCTTAAAGTTCTGAATTATATTTCATTTGATTTGTGCAAAAAAATACTTTGATTAACTGTAAATTAAATTTTATTTACATTTATTTTATTATTTGCATTTCTTACATTTATTACTTGTTCTCTTTAAAGGTAATCATACTTTCCAGTTAAATTCTTATTAATAAAGAATGACTTCTAGTGTCCTTTGGACATCGAGACTTTGTCATACTATTACTAACTTAAGACTTAAATACAAAAATAACTTTATTTATCCTCTCATCCCTTTGGGTTCTACTGCTTTTAATCTTCTGTTTTGGACAATTGTTTGTGACCGATAATGCAGACATTTCAGTGCCAGCAACTTCCCTTTAGAAGTGAGACTTATTTTTTTAGTCAGTAAATATTTATTAAATACTTAATAAGCAGTCACCAATAAAAATGATAAAGAAGAAAAACAAGGTTTTTGCCCACAAAGCATTTATATTTTATCTGTCTCTCTCTCTGGCTCTTTTTTAAAAGATTTTATGTATTTATTAATGAGACACACACACACACAGAGGGGAGAGACACAGGCAGAGGGAGAAGCAGGCCCCTGGGTCAAAGGCAGACATTCAACCACTGAGCCACCCAGGCATCCCTTAACAGTCTCTTTTTAAAGAAAGAGTAAAACTAGGATGTATAATAGAATGAGATTAGAAGCTGTATGAAAAAATAGACATTTGCCCTTTTGTTCATAGTCCTAGCAGTTCTTAATATAAAGAAGGTGCTCAGTAAATATTGGTTAAATTAATGAATGAATGCTTTGAAATAGCTTTGCAGGCAGAGAAAAGATCTACAGAATCTAGAAATTTAGGTTTGTTTTTTTTTTTAATTTATGTGTCTAAAACTGTCTTGTTTCTAACCCAAAAACTCTACATAGTGAAGGATAATCATGTTATGTGAAAACACAATCCACAACACACATGAAACACATTATGACTTGCAAAGTGCTAGACTGAGGTGATTATTTAGAAGTCTTTGGTTGAAGGAAACAAAAACCAACTCAAGCCAAAGGAAACTCATTTGGGGAATATTAGGAACTCACAAAATTCATGGGAAACATGAAGAAACTGGGCTGGACACAGGCAGAGTTCAGGTTATCTATAGATTCTAAAAAAAGGATGTTCAGAAATAGCAGGAAGTACTTGTTTAGGTTGCTGGGATAAATGAATACCAATTGTTTTTCATTGTGTCTGTCATTCTGTTTAAGTTTCAGTGAGGTCAACTTGGGTCATGCTCCCATCTCTTAGCTAGGAGAGGACAGAACATGAAATCATTTTCCCGAGATACTGTCCAATAGGGAATACAGAACTCTCAAGAGGGCATCGGGGTGCTATTAGGAAAGGAAAATAAATGCTAGGGAATCCCAGCTAGAAAATGCTAGCCCTAGTGCTTATGTCAACTGAGTGCTTATGTCAACACCAAGAACTGTGATTATCCCCCTTATAAAGTCACAAGTCAGTGTGCCACAGTTTCAGAGATATACCAGCAGAAGACACAAGACTTTTAGATCAGACACAGAACTTTATTATTCAATAAATATTATAAATAAATATTATATTATAATATTTATTTATAATAATAAATATATAAAATAAATATAAAAAATAAATATAAAAATAAATATTATATTATAATAAATATTATACCAACAGCAGGCCTCATGGGTTTCATGTTTGAGTTGGTTCTCCTTATCCCTGAGCTCAATGGGAATGATGCAGAAGCAGGCCCAGAAGGACATCAAATGCACAACCAAGAAACTGTGAGCCTAGGACTCTCAATCTTCTAAAAGGGCTGCTAGCAGACTTGCCCATACTCATCCCAGAGAGAGCCATAGTTTTCATCTCGGACAGCAAAGAAATCTTCCCTTTGCACTGAAAGGAAATGCTGTATATTCCAAGGCTATTTGCAACACAGACATCCTTGAAAAGACATTCCAGACAAATGATGTCACAAGATGGGCAGAAACATGAGGGATTCATGGAGAATTGTCTACTAACAAGATGAGAGAATGAGCTGAGAGGAACAAGGAGACACTGATAGATGAAAGTCTGATTCAAACCAAAGAAGAAGAAAAACCCAACATCCAAATCATTAAAACTGGAGTTCAAAGGGACTAGAGAATAATATATGGTTAGGGACATACAGCTGAGGGATTTGGGTTGTGTAGGTTCAGAGGGAACAGGGCAGCAGTGCTGGGGCTGGTGTTGGGTAGTATCCTCAAACCCTGTCGTTTGCTTCTGGTATGTGTCAGGCAGCCCTACGACACCAAGAACAGGATGGATCTTTTGCCAGTTTGCGCCTCCATCTGCTTGGTGGAACTTGGAGAATTATATAAATGTATTTATGAAGAAGATGCAGGAACACGAGGAAATCAGGCAAAGCTGTTTGGGATTCAATCAAGAGATCAGCTTTATGTCGTTGCCTTCATGTCAGAGTACCTGTGCTTCCCTCCAGAAGCTGTTCTTTGGTATTCCCAGAGGAGTGTCTGGGCCTCCATAGGGTCTTAAGGGAGAAGAAGACTGTGGCCACCTTGCTTTGAAATATTTTCCCCATCAAACATTCCTCTCTATCATAAAGGCACCTTCCCTATCCAAACACATAGACTTCCTGAAGAAAAGAACCCCAGGACAGTCACTGTGGGCTCCCGCCCTTCTCCCAGGGCAGTGATGCAATGTAAGCGTGGGACCTGAGCCAAGAGCGACACCCTTAACCTTGACAGGACAAGAGGGTCAAGAGGGGGCCATGACCTTAGTTATCCTACATGTGATAGTTTCTCCTGCAATGGGCCTCACAGGAATGTTCACAGGAATATCTCTGCCTTAAAAACCTATCAGTGGCTTAGGGTAAAAATCAAGAGTTACAAGGAAAAAAAAAAAACAGTCTTTAACTTGCATTAAAGAAAAAAAAACTTTTTTTTTTCTTTTTAACCAAAGTATATGCTAATACAGACCAAAACAAGAGTAAGAACTTCAAGTGATTACCCCATGGAGGTGATAAACAATCAAAAATATATATATTTTAAGAGAAAGAAAAATTGGTCAGTCATTTTTGAAAATTAAGTAATGAAAAGCTAGAGAGAATATAAAATAGAACGTACATTAAAGAAATGTTTTATCAGTTATAAAGTCAAACAGAGGCTTTATCTGAAGTATTTCCTCCTTTTTTTTTTTGTAGTGATCCTATTCAAACCTCAAATAATGAATTCCTTTATGATAATGAAGTACTTCAGAATAACTCAAAGAAAATTTTGACTTCATGGCACTAAAACTGCTATTTACAATATATTTCAGTCAAATATGCTCATAAGGGAATGCATAAGAATAAAGATTGTAGGTGATCTAGAATTTCCAAGGGATAAGATGCTCTTATAAATAAGAATATTTCTCTAAGGTCTGAAAATGCATATGTAGACTAGTTTAAGAACACTCACTTTTTCAATCAATTGGTTGTTAGATAGGAATATCACTTCTTTCTGCAATGGATATTGTTATAGTCCTACTTAAAGCAGTAAATTTTTTTGTAAGATTTTATTTATTTATCATGAGAGACACAGAGAGAAGCAGAGACACAGGCAGAGGGAGAAACAGGCTCCATGCAGGGCGGGGAGCTCCATGCAGGACTCGATCCCAAGATCCTGGGATCACGACCTGAGCCAAAGGCAGATGCTCAACCACTGAGCCACCCAGGTGCCCCAAAGCAGTAATTTTTGATGTGAAATTTATCTTGGATCTGTGGATTTCCAACTCCAGCTGGCCACTTTAACAGCTTCTCAGTTTCTTCTGGACACCAGCTGTGCTCGGGAAGCACTGCCCTGGGTCTTCTGGTTCAACCTCCTCCTTTAACGGAATGACTCAGAAAACTTAATCTCAATCATGTGCCAGACCTTCTTCATCCAAGCTGAGTGATTTCCCATTCCCAGGTTTCCCACATCAACCTCTAAGATTTTACCTTTCACTTTTTGTCTCGATTATTCTGACATTCTTCCTCCCTCATTGAAGGGAATCCACGGTGAGGTTTTATTATTTCTTTTATTTTTAACCATTTTTTAAAAAATATTTTTTTTATTTATTAATGAGAGACACAGGGAGAGAGAAAGAGACACAGACAAAGGGAGAAGCTGGCTCCTCGTAGGGAGCCTGATGTGGAACTCGATCCCAGATCTGGGATCACACCCTGAGCCAAAGACAGATGCTACTGCTGAGCCACCCAGGCATCCCAAGTTTGATTATTTTGAAGAACAGTGGATCATATTTCTTTCTTTAACCTCACACTACTGAACAAAGATGCCTGTTTTCCCATCAAAGATCAGTACAGGAAACAGTAGCATATATTCCAATTTTGAGAAAATTTTTATCCAAGTTTTCAAGTGAAGATAACCATGCTATATGGAAATACAACCATGACATAATGAAACACATATGAACCCTGAATGAGCATAGACTAAACAATATTACTGAGTTTCTTACTACATCTAAGCATACCTAAATATCTAAAAGGTCTGAGTTTCTATAAAAATAAAAATAGGGGCACCTGGGTGGCTCAGTCAGTTAAGCATCTGCCTTTGGCTCAGGTCATGACCTCAGGGTCCTGGATCAAGCCCCACATTGGGCTCCCTGCTCAGCAGGGAGTCTGCTTCTCTCTCTCTGCCTCCTCCCCCTCACTTGTGCTCTCTTTCTCTCAAATAAATAAATAAATAATCTAAAAAAAAAAAGAAATTGATCTAAGAATTAGAATAAAAATTTGCCCAAATGTAAGTACATTTTTTATTTTTCTTGCAAAAAGTGATTTAGGATTCTTGTATATTCTTCACCTGGATTCTTCCAGTGATAATATTATATAACCATAGTACACTTACTAAAACCAGGAAGTTGATACTGAAAAAATACTGCTAAAAAACACCCATAAACCTTATTTGTGGGGTTCCTAGGTGGCTCAGTCAGTTAAGCCTCTGTCTCTTGGTTTAAGCTCAGGTCATGATCCCAGGGTTGGGAACTTGAGCCCTGCATCAGGCTCTGAGATCAGCGAGGAGTCTGCTTCAGATTCTCTCTCTTCCTCTCCCTTTGCCCCTCCCCGGATTGTACTCTCTCTCTCCAAAATAAATAAATAAATAAAATCCTTTAAAAAAAACACCTTATTTGTACTCCCCATGTTTTTGTTTTTCATTTTTTAAATAGTTATATGAAATTGGATCACACA
Organism: Vulpes lagopus; assembly: GCF_018345385.1. Classification (NCBI taxonomy): domain Eukaryota; kingdom Metazoa; phylum Chordata; class Mammalia; order Carnivora; family Canidae; genus Vulpes; species Vulpes lagopus. Next base: position 118,468,764 of record NC_054829.1, on the reverse strand, counting down.
CATGAATTTATATGATCTCTGCTACAATCAGGATACAGAATTGTTCCATTATCCCCCCAAAACTCCCTCAAACTCTTCCTTTATAATCACGCTTTTCCCACAAACCAAGCCCCTGGCAGCTACAGTGACAAAGGTATTCACAGGTCATTTAGTTATGAAAGTCCTACTTTTTTGCGATACATGTATATGTTAAATAAAAAAAATTGTTTAACTTTGTGTTGGAAAGCCAGTGATTACTTCTAGTAAAACATGAAATGTAAGACATCAATTTCCCTTTTGTCTTTCTGTATTTTATACAAAAGTAGCAAGGTGAACATTAACAAAACCTGTATATTCATTTTCAGTGAAATCAGAAGACAACCATCATTCACAGATGCAAATAAAAGGATAGGGTCTGCTGTGCGTAGTAAGAGCATCTCCTAAGCTTCTCGGGATGAAGATCAGCAAATATAGTTTCAGGGAAAGGGGACAGCAAGATGGCCCAGTGGCAGCAGAACTCAAAAAACAAAAGAATGCAGCAAAAATACACTTTCTTAAGGTAAAAGACCAACCTGAAATAACCAACCTATATTTGATGCATACATTGAGATCTATTTAATGTTAGATACATTTGAAAATCTGAAATGGATAATTTTCCTACAAAATCTAACTTAGGGACACCTGGGTGGCTCAGCAGTTGAGCATCTGCCTTTGACTCAGGGCATGATCCCGGGTCCGGGGATCGAGTCCCACATCAAACTCGCTGCATGGAGCCTGCTTCTCTCTCTGCCTGTGTCTCTCTGCCTCTCTCTCTCTCTCTCTCTCTCTCTCTGTCTCTCTCATGAATAAATAAATAATCTTAAAAAAAATCTAACTTACCACTTCTGACCCCAGACAAGATTTTTTAAAATCTAAATATTTTATTTCTATAAAATAAATATAGCTATCTTAGAGTAGAAAAAAAAGAAAAGAAGCAAGAATAGATCACCTCACAGAATTCTATGTGACAAAGAGCTGAAAATTTTCATGTCTTTAAAACTGTTCTAAAACATTGTGAAAAAAAAACTCAAATACTTTGTAGGCAGTCTTCATAATGCATGAACTTATTATAGTTTAGTTTAATAACACTAGTTCCTCAACAACGGGGTTCAAATTTCAGTAACCACGATGTATTAACCAACAGTAAGTGCATAAAGCAAACACTTCACTGCTAGCTTTCAGTCCACAAATCACTATGTACATAACAGATATGCATTATGACCAGTGTCCATCATGTTACCTCTTTCAAAGTCTATTGTGATGGGTCACTGAGGATCCATCACTCACTCTATGCACAGACAGCAAAACATGAAATTGTGTTGTTTCTTTGTCTCCCAATGACAAACCCTTGTATCATTTTACAAGGATGGATCATTGAAAGAGGAAATTGGCCAACAAAGACTTAAGCACAGCAAAGACATGAAAATGGATGATGCCAGAGTACAACTGGATGTGAGAAGAAGATTTAACACCAAAGATGGGGTGAGATCGGGTCTCCACTAAGTTATAGTACAAACCATGTTAGCCAAGTTTGATAAACATAAAAAACAAACCGAACTTGTTTTAACATTTTTTCGTTTAAAATGTGCTAAAGACAGGAAACCACTGCGGTTGAAACCGTATACAGCTGTTATGAGAAGACTGACGTTTATTTCACTGCCAATAAATGTTGGTTTCATTGTCTCAGGAGTTGGTGCGAATTGGTTAATGTCATCTGGGGAAACTGTCAGCACAACCCTGGATGCTGCTGAGAAATGTGCACTCAATTTCAAAGGTTATTAAGATCTCTTTGCATGATTTCAGTGTGCAGAGTCAATTTTACCTTTTCACACTGCAGTGCAAAATGAGTTGGTAATCGGTACCAACTTGCATGAAAAAGAAAATAATGGACCCATATACTGACCTTACTTATGATTTTCTTTTTCTTTTTTAATTTTAAAAAAAGATTAAAAAAAAAAGATTTTATTTATTTATTTATTTATTTATTTATTTATTTATTTGAGAGAGGAAGTGTGTGAGAGGGATCACAGCACAAACTGGGGAAGGGTCTAAGGGAGAAGGAAGAGTGGACTTCCCACTGAGCAGGGAGCCTGATGTGGGGCTCCATTCCAGGACCATCCAGGACTTAACTGACTGAGCCACTCAGGCACCCTACTTATGATTTTTGATTAAAAAAAAACTTGAGTGGGAGCATTTGTATAACTCAGTCATTGAGTGTCTGTCTTTGGCTCAAGTCATGATCCTGGGTCCTGGGATTGAGTCCTGCATCAAACCTGCTTCTCCCTCTACCTACATCTCTGCCTCTCTCTATGTGTCTCATGAATAAATAAATAAAATCTTTAGTTAAAAAAAGACCTAAATAAATATTGGCAACCAGAAACTCAAGCATGGTTCAATATTGGGAAAGCTATTCATATAGTAGTTCTTTTAATTATATATACACACACATCCTTCATGGATTCTGAAATGACATTTGATGAATTACAATAGTTTTTGGCAAAAACACTATAGAAATAGGATAAAATATATTTCTCAGCATAAAATTCATTTTTAGGCTTACTGATGAAATAGGAGATACAGCCCTCTAAAGTCAAGAATAGGGGACACCTGGGTGGCTCAGTGGTTGAGCATCTGCCTTTGGCTCAGGGCATGATCCTGGAGTCCCTGGATCGAGTCCTGCAACAGGCTCTTCGCAGGGAGCCTGCATGTCCCTCTGCCTATGTCTCTCCCTCTCTCTCCCTGTGTCTCTCATGAATAAATAAAGTCTTTAAAAATAAATAAATAAATAAATAAATAAATAAATAAAGTCAAGAATAAATCATGAAAATTCACTGTCCCTATTCTTATTCAATATTGTTCTAATGTCATAGCCAACATGATTAGAAAAAGAAGAAAAAAGGGTTGAGTTTGTAATGAAGCAGGAAATGTTATTATCACTATGTGCAAACATTGTCATCATATACTTAGAAAAGCCCAAGTGAATCAACTGAAAAACTACCATAAGCAATTAAAGATTTCAATAAAGCAGTGAGGTACACCGTTAACATGTATTTTCAGCAGTTTTCACATATACACTCAATAACCAGGTGCAACATACAGTGGAAGAAAAACATGAAAATAACATTTTTGGGGGTCTATCAGAATGACAAAAGTCCCAAAATTCAGTCATTCAAAACCCCCTTTTTGAAACTCTGTGAGAAAACAGGCATGTTACTACACTGCAGAAGGGAGTACAGGCTGCTACGATTTCTGTGGAAAGCAATTTACCTACTACATAATGAAATTGCAAATTAATTTTCTCTTCGATCCAGAAATTCCACTTTGATAGTTTACTTACAGATAGGCCTGTACACGTTTGAAATGAAGACGGCACAAGTTAATTCATTGAAAGAGACAATAGCCCAACAAAAAATGAGAGTACAATTAAGAAACAAAAACTGAAATGGCGAGACATCTGAAAGACATGTCCATCGATGGGAGACTAATTCAATACATTTTTTGGCCTATTTGTGCAGTGGAACAGTATGGCTATAAAGTAAGAGCAAGGGACGCCTGGGTGGCTCAGTGGTTGAGCATCTGCCTTTGGCTCAGGTGGTGATCCCAGGGTCCTGGGATTGAGTCCTGTATAGAGCTCCCCGCAGGGAGCCTGCTTCTCCCTCTGCCTATGTCTCTGCCTCTTTCTCTGGGTCTCTCATGAATAAATAAATAAAATCTTAAAAAAAAAACCTAAAAGCGAGAATGCTCCCCGTGTACTAACACTAAGAGATCCCTACAACATCGTGTCACGCGAGAAAAGCTTGATACACAACACCTTGAGCAAAAGGGTGATGATGATAAGTTCTGTATAAACAACAGCTTCCATGTAGGAGGAAGAGGATGCCAACTGGGCCCATAGAGCCAAGCTAGAGGGAGACTTTCTCACTGGACATCTCTTATTTATCTACCAAGTGAATGTATTCCCATTTCAAAAAGAATGGCCAATGAAATCAGATAGCTGAATTCTCATTTTCCAGGTCAATATCTTTTTAAAAAGATTTTACTTATTTATTTATGAGAGACACACAGAGAGAGTCCGAGACATAGGCAGAAGGAGACGCAGGCTCCCTATGGGGAGCCTGATGCGGGACTCGATCCCAGGACCCTGGGATCACTAACTGAGTCAAAGGCAGATGTTCAACCACTGAGCCACCCAGGTGCCCCTCCAGGTCAATATTTTAAAATATTATTTATTTACCAGGCGCCCATTTAATCTTTTTCCTGCATGTGAGGTAGGTCCCATTTGCCACTTCGTACATGGGCTGGAATTACGCCAACATGACTCATCACCACCTCCCTTCAGCATTCCCCGTTTGCAAGCCCATGAATGAGCGAAAGACATGAAGCAGTTTCCTGCCTGGGCGGCACGCCACGAGCCAAGCAGAAGAGCAAGGCATAAACTGCTTTAGTCAGACTTAATTTCATATCCAGTATCTACCATTTCCTAGCACTGCGACCTTAGGCAACTTAACCTCTCTCTGCTTTGATTTCCTTTTCGCAAAATCAGGACCATAACACCTTGACTGCAAGGTTGGGAGGATTCCAGGAGCTAACTCGCGTTGAATACCTGTTGAGTCCCAGAACAAATGCCAAATTTGAACAAATTTTTTCTTTTTCTTTTTCCCACCTGCCTTGCTAGGTTTAGCAAAGGACACTCTAAATTAACTGACTTGAATAACTAGCCCCTATTCATTCATTTATGACTTTGTAGTCATCAGTCTAATTAAGTGTGAACAGTTCTGATAAAACTCTTTGGTCATATGAGTTTTTTGGCCTTCTCTGGTATCATGGCCAAGACTATAGACACAGCCTATGAACGTACGTTCACCGGGGCCGCCAGTTTAAATGAACAGCATGGTCCTTCATGAGATGCTGACTGATAGCTGGTTCATGGATTTCTTGGGACAAGTTCATTCCATGAAAACTGCGAAATGGGTTTTTGTGTGCAGACAACTTTTTTTTTCTTCCTTACTAATCAGGATTAATTATAGTGTAGACAGCTCTATGCTTTGATTTAGCAACTAGGGGTAATGCAAAATGTTACACCTGGTGACTACCACGTTAGGAGCTAAGGTAAAGCAGAGGTAAATAAGAAACAGATACAAGCAAATTAAAAGCCAAATTAGCATTAGCAACAAGCTTCCCCTTCAAAGGCTAATAAATACTCTGAAATATTCTACTTAGGAAAATGAAACTGCGGGTTAGGTCATCCAGGGGGAACTTGTGATTTATTTGGGACGTCCCATGAAGACTGCTCCTGACTTCTAGAAACCAGGGATCAAAGCAATGGCATTTGGTTCCCCAAATGACTTTCTGAAGGAGTTTTCTGCATTTTTCATGTCATAATCAAGATAGTGATATTTGAGAACAATGCAGAATGAAAATTGTGTTGCAAGATTTGTGGTTGTATTTGATTTCTCACAGTATTACAGTTTGAAAAAAGGCCAAGGGACAATGAGGATTGTAACGTGGACCGAATGAACAGCCCTGGCTTCCTCTTCTTCTAGTCTTAACTTTACTGGATGAAGGTACCTTCCACTAAGTTTTGAGAGAAAAAAAAAGACATCTTCAGAACTACATTGACCACTAATCACCTGTGGCTCCTGTCATCGTCCTAATACAATTATTGAAAAAAATAGAATGGATAGAAAGGGAAAAGGAGGGATCCCTGGGTGGATCCCTGGGTTGGCCCAGGGTGTGATCCTGGAATCCCAGGATGGAGTCCCACATCGGGCTCCCTGCATGGAGCCTGCTTCTCCTCTGTGTCTCTGCCTCTCTCTCTCTCTCTCTCTCTCTGTGTCTTTCATGAATAAATAAATACAATCTTAAAAAAAAAAAAAAAAAAAAGAAAGGGAAAAGGATCAGGAAATGGAAACAGTCCCTATCAGTTTCTACAACAAATGACTTGTGCTTCATCTTAGCACATTTTAACATTTCTTTTCCCCAATGAAAGGAAACTTCTTTTAAGACACAGGGATGTGAGGAGGTGATGGGCAGGAGGGGGCACCCAGGCTGCCCTCGAGTTGGTGGGAAGTTAACCCTGTAATGGCCTGAGGGGACTGAGCCATCTGGTTTCACAGTTCATTACCCTTTCACCCTCAGGAGCAACACATTCTCAGGAGCAACACATTCTATCAAGAGTTGCTCTTTGCTTGCTGAGCAGTTTAGAATAGAAACTAACAATGGGATTAAGTTCATTCTGCTTCCCTGCAGGTTTCCATCCTCAGGGTGCCCTCAATTTGAAGAATAGTAACGTCAGCTCTGGAGTTGGGGAAATGAGAACAGCGGGCGGAACACATGGGTGTAAAGCAATCAGAGGCTACATTTGCAAAGAAATAGCCTATTTAGGATGAGGCCGGTAGGCAAAACCCCAAACAGAGTCAGTCCTGCTAACACCAAGGCAGTGGGTAGTTAAAGGACAGACAGCATTTGTGAACTGACCAGAGTGGGGAGAAAATCCTGCTTCCGGAATCCATGAATTTTGGTAAAGACTAATTTAGTGGTTTTCTCTTTCTTTCCTTCTTTCTTTTTTTTTTTTTTTTTTTTTTTTATTTATTTATGATAGTCACAGAGAGAGAGAGAGAGGCAGAGACACAGGCGGAGGGAGAAGCAGGCTCCATGCACCGGGAGCCTGATGTGGGATTCGATCCCGGGTCTCCAGGATCGCGCCCTGGGCCAAAGGCAGGCGCCAAACCGCTGCGCCACCCAGGGATCCCTCTTCTTTTTCTTTTTCTTTCTTTTCTTCTTTCTCTCCACCCTCCACTTCCATATTCTCTTCCTCCCTCCTCAGCTTCCTTCCTTCCTTCCTTCCTTCCTTCCTTCCTTCCTTCCTTCCTTCCTCCTCTCCTTCCCTCCTTCCTTCCTTCTTCTACAGAGAACCATCTTATAAGTTACAGACCTTCCCCATGCTCCTCTCCTCAGCTTCAGAGCTACAGAGAGTAGACTATTTACCAAGCGCTTTTAGGCACTGTGCTCAATGCATCATATACAATTACTTTGCGTGTGATCCTTACAAAATTTCACGAAGTTATACTACTCATATTTTATGAATTGAGAAATCATGTTAAGAGGACTCCATAACTTGTTCATTGCCAAAAAAAAATTAGTAAACAGATAGTGCCAAAATTCTGGATTTGCTTTACTGAATATTAAGTAGAAGGAAAAGCTGAAGAAGCAGGTGACAATTTAGGGTGTATGAAGGGTCACGCAAAAGGAGGTTGGAAAGTGTGGAAAACAAAAGGTGAAGGGTGACTCAGCATTACTTCCAAATTCATAAAATCTGTAAGGAAAATGTTTTCTTTATTAAGTTTTTAATTTTAATTCCAGTATAGTTAACAGGAAGATGTATTAGGCTCTATCTTACATATAGAAGAATAAAGGCATAATTTACATTCAAAACAATGTGTAGTGTTAGTGAATGATCTTTGTAATTGGGAGAATATAAGTTAAGGGTAACAATCCTTAGAAATGTTTTTTTAAAAAGTTTTATGATTTTGGTGGAAGAAATCTGCCTGTAGGGAAGATTTGAAAAGAAATGATTTCTTAATTATTATCTCTTATTATCTCTTAAGTATGAGACGGGAAAAGATGAGCAAACCTGAATATGCGCCAGTGGAAGTGAAAGAAAGGCCAGATGATCATATGATTTTCTTCTCGTGTTCTGCAATTTGTTTGCAGAGACTTTTAGTAGTCAGCAAATCATCCAGGAGGATTCCCAGAAAGTTTTCGAAAGTGAGAATCTGGCTTGTCAGCATGACTTTGTGCAAAGAGAGGAACAGTCACCATAAGCATTTGGTTATCTTTGAATATAGGAAAGAACTATATATATGATAATATGATAAGTTACCACATATAAACTGATTTTGAAACTTAAAGCCCTCATCTACACAAAACAAGAGAAAGAAAACAAAACAGAACACCTGCTTCCAAAACCAGTTCACATCGGAAGGAGCTCTCATTCATTAAAACCACAACAAAAAATGTGTTCCTACCTTTTCACAGAGATCCATCCATTAGCAAGGATAAATAAAGTACTGTTAGTTACTTTCTAGTAAAACTTGGGGATTACTGGGATTATGATTTCTGTTGGCACGAAACATAAATTCCATCCAGTAAGGATTCAAATGCTAAATTGGAAAATCCCTTGCACCTACATGTAGGAGTTATTTCTGGCAAAATTATCTTTAGCATGAATGTTAATGTATGTAGAACATTTAAAAAAAAACAAAACACAAAACTTCCTAGGTTTCTATGGAGACTATTCCTCTGGTAGCATACTATTGGGAGAATTTTTTTTTAATGATTTGCATTATATTGGAAAGAGTGCTGAGTTTCCAGGAAACCTGAGAAGTCGTCTCTGTTCTGCTGTTCTTTGTTCCATATTGCTTCCTGAGATACTGTTTTCACATTTATAATTTAGAAATAATAATTCTTGCTCTTCCAACTCTTCATAGGATTATATGAAACTATTTTACAAGAGGTATTATATCTAGATTTCAAGTACTGGCAAATTTTAATACCGGGGACTCAGTTTTAAATTATACCTAAATTTTAATGAAATTAAAATCTTCAGAATTAAAATTGTTGGAAATTCCAGTATATTCCCAAATAACAAAGTCACATGAAATGTCAAACACTTACAAAGAAGAGAACAAGCAGGCTATGCAAAGAGAGAGAAATTTGAAAACCACATTCAAATACTGAAAGAGAAATTTAATTTAATGATAGTAGTTGGCAATCTTTGCATTTTGTTCAGGTTAGCCTCTCTGTAATGCTGGACCTTGGCAAAGTTGCCTTGCATGTTCTGCTCTATAATTTTGTCATTTATTGACCTTTTGGAAGACTATGTGATCATCTGAATCCCTAGAGTTAACCTGTCACTTCTATCTTTTCTTCCATTTCATTTTTTTAAAAGATTTTATTTTTATTATTTACTCATGAGAGACACAGAGAGAGGGGCAGAGACACAGGCAGAGGGAGAAACAGGCTCCCCACAGAGGGCCTGATGTAGGATTTGATCCTGGGACTCTGGGATCATGCCCTGAGCCGAAGGCAGATGCTCAACTGCTGAGCCACCCAGGTGTCCCTTTCCTTCCATTTCAAACTTTGGTTCCATACCCACCCTTCACATGGCACCAGACACCAACAAAGAGTTTCAAAACCCTCCTTAATTCTGGTTAGACTGGAAAAAGCATGTATTTCTTGAAGAAGCTCAGTCAAAGAACAGCCAGGATCTTTAAACAGATTCTTTTTCCCAAAGCATGCATGTAGCAGGACACCTGGGTGGCTCAGTCCATTAAGCGTCTGCCTTGGCTCAGGTCATGGTCCCAGAGTCTTGGGATTGAGCCCCACCACCTGTCGGGCTCCCTATTTAGGGGGGGCATCGGTTTCTCCCTCTGCCCCTTTCCTCACTCATGCTATCTCTCTCAAATAAATAAATAAATAAATAAATAAATACAATCTTTTAAAAAAATGCATGTATCTTCTTAACTATGAAATAGTAGATTTCAGTTAGCAACTGATATGGGATCCAAAACATATTCCCCCCCAAAGAAAGTTCCAATGGCATTTCCAATCTGTAAATTAAAAGGTGACAGGAAATTTAAATTTCTAGAACCACATAGCTTTGTTTTTAATCTCCCAAATAAGCTTTTTCATATTGGTAAATTTCTCTTTATTATAAATACATCTCAGGCACTTTAAAGGAAGAGACATGCATTTGGCCCAGGGCACTTCAATTGATCTAAACAAAGGCTGAGCTCCAAGCAAATGTAACTTGGGAGATCAGAAGATTGCAGCTGCTGGCAAATAAGTAGGTTTTGGGAATTCATACTTGGGGAGGCCTGCTACGGCTGCTCAGGCCCCTTGCATTTTGTCAGTGGTTTATTGAGCAATCAAAACATTTAGAATTCTCATGGAAATTTGCCTGCAGCAGGCATGAACCATACTGAGGTGTAAAGTAAAGATTAGTTCATGAGTAGAGGTGTTGCGCAGCTTTTTGTTTTTTGTGGAGTTTTTTTTTTTTTTTTTTTTTTTTTGGTCTGTTTGGATTACCCTTAATGGGAGCAAAGAACACAAAGGATTTTCTGAACATGTACAGAGTTGTATTTCTCACGGAATATTTGAACTAGCTCCTTACATCAGAATCAGGGCATGGGCTAGGCAATGGGAACAGAGCTCTGAGAAATGAACTGCTAAAAGTCCCTGGTCGGAGACTCATGACCAACTTCACACTTAGATTTACTTTCACATGTGACCTATTTATGGAACAGGACTGTGTTCTGCCCTCCTGCTCACAGAGCAAAATTCACTGTAAAATTTGTAACAAACCGGAATGGCTCATGTGCCCTAAACCCACTCCTGTCCTACAGCCCTGAAACCACTGTATTAAGAATGTTCTCATATATTTACCTTGAATGCCCTGAGCTCATGTGAATAGAAGTCCTCTTTGATCAGAATCTGAATTCAAATCAATGTTGTGGGGCAGAGACAGGCCCACTCATAACAAACCCAAGGAACTTGCTGTTTCGTCGAGAGGACACGGTGATAGTCCTAGACCCATTGTTAGAAAATGCAAGTACAGGTAGGTGCAAGGCCTTCTAAACTGGATAAGGCAATTTTAGTTACAAATGTCTCCTGAAAGGAAAAAGTATCAAGTCTTGAAGTATCTTTGAAAACCTACTTCCTGTGAGACATTTTCACAGGACAGCAGAGGTGTATTTGCTTCACGTGGTGTCAGCCGAGTCTTGTGGAAAGGCCATGCTAACCAGGAAAGGGAAGCGAAGGCCTGACCAGGCCAGATTTAGAATCTCATCAAGGGAAGGTGAATCACTGGCCACAGGCAATAAAAATAATTCATTTTGAATCTTTTGGTTTGCAAGGAAGGGAAATCCATTCAAATCATTTCTGGCCAAGAGGAGACTTTATCGACAAGCTGGATTGCCTCACCGTAGAATGGCAAGATGTTACTTAACCTTTAGGGGTGACCCAAATCAGGAACTGACACCCTCCTGACTGTCTCTCTTCTGTTTGTAGATGAGCCTCTCTGTCTTCAAATCACATAAAACTGCCACTTAGAGAGGGATTGCTTCTCTTCCCAGGAAAGGCTGAGATTGGCCCACCCTGTGATAAATCAACTTTGACAAGGAAGGTAGGTGAAAAATTCAAGGTTAAGTGCAGAAAAGAATAGCTGTGAAAATAAAAACAGGAGACTCCCAGAAAAAGGGACAGGTTGTGTGCAGCAAAGAAAGCTGGATGTAGGTCATGCACCTGAGAATGAGAAGTGATCGGTTGTGCTCAAGCCCATGATCCTTGGCTAGAGGCACTGAGGACAAGGAAACAAAAGCAGAAATTAGAATGTGGGAAGAGGGTTGAGAGTAATATTTCTAACTGAGAAGCATCAGGCTGTATCCTGCTCAAGTGACTGTTAACAAAAGCCTTGAAAATGACCAGGCAGGGAGGTCAACAAGAACAAAGACTGCTCTTTAGAAATACAGTTTGGGCCAGTGAGTGATTCTGGCTTTGAAATTGAGTGACTCTGGAATCCCCTGAACCCATTACTTGTCTTCAAAGGCCCGCAGGCTCGAGGCCAGTGGAGCCCTCTGTCGGGTCTTCAAAGTACCAAGGCTGTGGCATCGCTGGTACCGCTGATCTGACTCCGTAGCCCATCCCTGCTGACGGTGCTAGAATTTCCTCCTCAAATCAAACCTAGGTCACAATTTGTATTCAGCAAGTTCAATTGATTGACGAATGCACGATTCTTTTTCTTTGCTCTTATGAACTGGCGAAGTCTGAAGACAAGCTAAAAGGCAAAGCAAAACAAAATTTTCTGAGAACTGTTTCAAAATTTCTTGCCTTCTGATCTTAAACCTTAGTAACCCTGATAAAAAACAAAAAAGCAAAAAAACAAAAACCACAACTGTTTTTGTTGTGGTTGTTTAGAAAAAGTAGTGAATATATGAGACTGATAAAAAATATCTGTAAGCAAAGGACTTGAGCAGACAAGTTTCTCCAAAGATGATATACAAACGGCCAACAGGCATGTGAAAAGATGCTCAATATCACTAACCAATAAGGAAATGTAAATCAAGACCACACTGAGGGATCACTTCACACCCATTAGGATGGCTACTATAAAGAAACAAAACAAAACAGAAAACAGCGTTGTAAAGGCTGCAGAGGGATGGGAACCTTTGTGTCAGTGGGAATGTAAAATGGCAGTTACAATGGAAAACAGTATGGTGGCTCCTGAAATAATTAAAAATAAGTATGTCATATGATCCAGCAACTCCACTTCTGGGTACATATATTTTATATATGGATATAAATTATATATAGAGAAATAAATTATATATATATATATTTTATATCTATATCTATATCTATATCTATATCTATATCTATATCTATATCTATCTCCAAAAGAATTGAAAGCGGAGTCTTGAAGAGCTATCTGCATACCCATGTTCATAGCAGCACTAGTCACAATAGCGAATAAGTGGAAACAATCCAATGGGTGAGTGGATAAACAAAATGTAGTATATTATTTAGCTTAAAAGAGAAAGAAATTCTTACATATGCTACAATATGGATTAACCTCATGGACATCAGGCTAAGTAAAATAAGCCAGTCACGAAAAGATTGTTGCGGTATGATTCCACTTATATGATGTATCTAGAGTGGTCAGATTCATAAACAGGAAGTAGAATGGTTGTTGGGAGAAGCTCAGTGGGGAAGCAAGATTAGGAAAAGAGGGAGTTGTTTAATGGGTATAGAGCTTTGATTTTGCAAGATGAACAAGTTGTGGTGTGAATATCCTTGATGCTACTGAGTTGTAATCTTAGAAATGGTTAAAATAAAAAAAAAATACATGGTTAAAATGGTAAATTTTATCTTACATGACTTTTACCACAATAAATACACAAATTATGACCAGAATTTGTTGATGTGAAAATATCTGGAATGTTTCTGAGTCCATTTGATATAAGCAAATTTTTTTTTTGTATTTCTTGTAATTTATACTCCTTTATGTTGCATGATGTTTTCCTTTAAAAATTGCATTTGGGAAATTGCTGCTAACTTTATAATTATTGCATTAACCTTTAAAAATTTATAATAAGATGTTTATAAACAGTATTGGTTTTAAAATTCAATTTTCCCTATAATTCAGCTTTTAGGAAATAAAATATAATGTATTTTAAATAGTGTTTAAATAAATCATAATTAATTATATTTCAGATACATCGACTAGGCTGGGCCCTATAATTAGAGAGCTGATTATGTTGAAAATGCAATTTCACTATTCCCCTGGGCTTGTGCAGTTATTTCTGTGCTCTAATTTTGACATGCAGTGTTTCTTTGCCACCAGGCAACACCTGATAAGAATATTTAAATAATGCAAGGACAGTTATATACCTATGAAGACCTGCAAAAAATAGTTTTATGAGAGAAAGATGATTATCTGCTTAAAATCTTGAACACTTTCTTTGATTTTCATATGTCTCATTAATTATAGCTAGGCAATGTAGCTCTCACCACAAATCTAGAAGGCTAAAAATACTGGTTTTGAAAAAGTGAGATCATGGTCAAGACCTCACATATAACCCCTGTATCAAGGCATGAAGAGATGTCAACTGGGTGGCGATCATTTTGTAGTTGAGAAGTTAGGATACTTAGCAGCTTAATGCAACATAGAATTAAGAGGCGAGGATAGCTAATTCTCATAGAGAATTCTCTGACACAGAGCAAGTAGGTCTTCTAGGAGGTGGCTTCATGCCTCTGATTTTTATTCTGTGACAACAGAAGTCCTTTAACTTTTTTGAATTCCAGTTCCTTCAAGCATTAAGGAGAACCAACAAACACTTGCTCTTAATGCTCTTCTGAGAGCACTAAAACAACAACAACAAAGCAAACAAAACCCTTCTGTGTATCTCTTTAGAAGAACACAAGTTGTTTCAGGAATATTTAGGATTCCTTTTTATTAAGACAGAGGCAACGATCTGCTATGCAGGGGAGAACTTTCACTGGAATGGCAAGAAGCGTGTCTTTCACAGTGTATTACCAAGATGTGGGTTGTTAAAAAATTACAAACAAAACGGTCTTCAAAACACATGTGGAAACTGAATGTTTGTACATTTGTTTCTGAAAAATCAGAACCCTCTCATAATTGTTTCTACATCTTTAATAAAAATGAGCTTATACCAAGTAAAGCAATGTGGAGAAATATAATAAATAAAAACATGAAGAAAGTGTGTATATACACTAAAAGGATTAGACATGAAATTAAGATGAGTCCATTCTTTTTGTATTAAATATAGAACCATAGAATCAAGCAATAATTAAATTTCTGTGATAAACCTTTCATGTATTGAAGCACTATTGTAATTTCTGGTGCCAAATGTCCCCTAGCATCTCTCTATGAAATTATTAATTCCAAACAGGCTCATAATTTTGAATGCATACTTTAGAAAAACAGAAATATTAGGTCAACAAAATGGCCTCTATATTTTCTAAATCCTTCTGAATTATAACAATGTGATCAAAAGATATAGATCTGAAATACATCTATATATTGGATTTCAAAAGTCAATAAGCCACTCATTATTTAGACTTCTATTTTAAAAAGCTTACTGATAACTTTATTAATGCATTCATATCCATTGATTATTTCTGCTTTCTCACCACTGAGAAGGCTAGGAATTACCTTTAGATGTAGTTACCATTAGGATGTTTGCAAAGCTATGTTCATCTTTAATTTCTATGTTTTCCTATTAAAAGTGCTCTGGATCCAAACATGTTAGTGACAAAAATGTCACTTGGGTGGATATGTATGACACTCTTACTGAAAACAAAATGTAGACAATATATTTCTTTTCTTTTGCCTCAACCTTTAAATATTTTCTCACTCTCACTCAGTTCTATTTTCTTTATCTCTCAAGCATTTTGTTAGGTATGTGGAAGAACAATGGAGTCAAAACTCTTTTCTGGTCACCCTGGGTCCATTCTGCTGTGAAGTTCTCATCATGATTCCAAAGATGAGAAACAAACAGCAGGGTATAGTCGAGGACACAAGAATCCAGTCTTGGAGCAAACACTGACAGATAAATACTTGTTTTGATTATTTTACCTCCTGATCACTGGCTTGTCACCAATTCCACATTCCCCATCCCCATCACTGTAATCCTCAGAACTGAGGCAGATATGACGTCCCTTATGCTCAATTCATGAAGCTTTCTTCATAAAAATGTCATCAAAGTGGATATATATTCAGATAAAATTTGGTTTTAATACTTTGTGAATTCACAAAATGTGGAGTCTTCACATTGTGGGAGAGCCAGAGTGATTTAAAGATTTGATGACTAATTCACCACAACTATTGAAGCTGCCAACTGATATCTGGGTCATTTTTTTAAAGATTTTATTTATTTATTCATGAGAGACACACAGAGAGAGAGAGAGGCAGAGACACAGGCAGAGGGAGAAGCAGGCTCCATGCAGGGAGCCCGATGTGGGACTCAATCCCGGGTCTCCAGGATCATGCCCTGGGCAGAAGGTGGCGCTGGACCACTGAGCCCCCTGGGCTGCCCTCTGGGTCATTTTTTTAGGCACCCTGTTACTAGAAATATAAGAAGAAGGAGAGTTTTGAATAGTTTTGCTTTAATGCAAAGAGATTTAGTTTTTGAGGAACGGTGATAAATATCATGCTTATAAAACATATCTCATTTCACTGACATCCATGAAATATATAATTAGCACATACTCACTGAATACCTCGTATGTCCGTTACACAGACTCTATATACCATTTACGAACTTGCAGTTTACACTTTGGTATATGATATACACGCATGGGATAGTATGATTGCAACGTAACTGTATCCTGATTCTCCCAAAAAAGTATATAAATACATTCTAAATGGGTGGGATGACAATAACCCATGAAGGAAAGAAAAATACCATCATGGGCTAGAGTGGTTTCTCTTTGGAAGTGCCATACCTTGGAAGGCATGTGGGCCATGGCCTCCACCCACCATCTCGCCATGTTTTCTCTTGCTCTTCACTCCAGTTGCAGGACCTTCTTTCCATTCTTATCTGCGATTCTTTTTCTTCCCTGCTTCTCTGAGTTAGCTGCGATTTCTCTTTCACACCTATCTCAATCATCACTTCTTCAGTGATGCCTTCCCTGCTTTCACTCACAATAAAAAACTAATAAAGCAAATGATAGTCGTCTCTTGTTTCCAATACCTATTACTATATAACGAACCACCTCAAAGTTGAGTGGTCTAAGCCAACAATGTGTCAGTAACTCTCATGGTTGTGTAGGTTGCCGGCTCAGTGGGACAGTTATCTCTTGGAGTCTCTCGTAACATCTGAAGGTTTAATGGATAGATATCAAAGATGACTTATTTGCCCACATGTCTGGAGCTTCAGTCCTCTTTGGTCTTGGTCTCTCCTTATGATGTTTTATCTCCAGCACCTCTCTAGGTAGCTGAGAGTATTACAGAAAAATAATTTCACTTCTTGCAGCAACTGGCTTCCAAGATACAAGAAGCAGAAGCTGTCATGCCCATTAAAGTCTGCCCCCAGAAGAGAAATGATGTTACTTCTGTGCTATTCTATTGGCAAAGCAATCTCAAGACTTAAAGGATGCAGAAATGCACTCTACCTCTCTACAGATATGTAAAGAAGTCACAATACAGGAGAGTGCATAGGGCAGGAGTTCTTGTTACAGTCACCTCTGGAAAATATAATATGATACAAATATAAATATATTAGCCACAAAATCTTAGAGTAAGGGTAACATATACAAGCATGCAGTTTGGAAAGAAGGGGGATGATGAGAGATGGCAGGATGCTCTGAAAATGTGAGGGGGAAAGTGGGTTTTACTGTCTGGTTACCTCAGAACAGGAAGCCAGAATAGAGAGTCAGGAATGAATTAAAGGAATGAAAGTGTTTTGGAAAAAGATCTAAAAATAGGAGGAGGAAAGAGGGGGTAAGAAACAGAGTTCTTGAGTGACAGCATTTTGGCGGCACTTACAGAAATAATGAGGGAAGCAATGTGTCATCAAAAGCCAAGAAGGGGGGCTCCTGGATAGCTCAGTCGGTTGGGCATCTGAGTCTTGGTTTCAGCTGGGTTCATGATCTCAGGGTCCTGGGATCCAGCTCTGTATCTGGCTCCACACTCCATGGGGAATATGTTTGAGATTCTCTTTCTCCCTCTCCCCTTCCCCTTGCTCTTTCTCTCTCAAATAAATATATCTTTAAAAAAAAAAGCCAAGAGGAGAACCTATTTCTCTAGCTCCCAATGTGGCTAAGACATAAATATAGTCCTGAGTTGGAAGACAAACTGTAGGGATAGCATAGCAAGTACAACTACTTTTCTCTTAGCTTTATGGACTAAAAGCATTGCCAATCCAAGACTGAAAGGGAACACTTAAAGGCTTCAATCATCTGACTTGGGTTAAAATGTATTGTCATGAGTATAGTTTGGATTTTTATAATAAGTCTTCATTTTAGCCCCGAAACACAGATATTTAAGAAATAAATTTTTGAGTACTTTCCCCCAATTGATATGTCTAACACAAACTCTGATTATACTAGGTGGCCATCCCTCCACCCACCCAGAAAAGCTACTCATTCCCTCTTCTCTTGGATTGTATCTGTAGTATTTCTAGGAGCTTGTAGAGTGTCAAGTGATTAAGGATGGCATCTGCTCCCACTATCTGCTCTCTCCCGACCCCAGCATTTTCTGAAGCAGCCTTGTTCAATCTGGTCTTTGTGTGTTTGCCTATGCAGATTGCTTCTGTGACACCCTCAAATTTTGTCCAGAGGCTTCATGGGTCATGTTAGGACCCAGTTGATGCTTGGGCCTCTCTCTCTACAGAAATTACATTATTATTCTTGTTTATGCTAAGGCCACAGAAACTCAATGAGTTTCTCTTCACCCCTTCTTGATTACTAGACAAAAAGGAAGCGATCTTCTTCCTAGTGTAAGGAAATTGTATGAGGCTTACTGGAGATATTTGAATCCAGTCCTACTCTGAAGACTTTCCTTGTCTTCATCTCCACCAGGGAAAATGAAGTAAAGTTTCCTTCTACACTTGTTTCCCACAAAATATCTGGAGTCTTCTATCCCTCAAGACAGAAGTCCCTCAAGACTTCCTTCAGCAGAGCATAGGTGTCTCTACCTCAGATCCCACATTATCCAGTCACTCCTACATCTCTTTCTTGCTTATTTCTTCTTCCAAAAATTTTGGAGTTTATTTTTCAGCTTGGGGTTAGGAAAGAAGAGAATGAAGGAGGTAGAAGCAGTGAAGTTTCACTTGGGTCATCTATTATCTTTTTCCTTGAGTTCCTTTGTTGGCTAGATTTTGCCCATAATAATGTAGACTTTTGATCCTCAGCTGGCTGTCCTTTGGTTCTATGAGTATATTTCTTCCAGCAGTCAATAGATGCTGTATGGTTTAGCTGACCCATTGCCAAAAGGTCACAGGATAGCATAAAATACAGCAGATACATGTTGATTAATATTTCAAGATATGATTCCACTCCACCACTGAATTCCTCAACTTATGGGTTATTCAACCTTCTGCTTTGATATAATAAAAGGGCCAGGAAAACATTAGTTTGAATTATATGAAATTACTACTCGTTGACAAATTTAACCCTCATGCCAGAAAAAGATTGTAACACAGAAGCGCGGAGTCTAGGGTTTTTTTTTTTTTCTAATGGCCTGGCCCATGTATCATCTGCTTCGAAATTAAATGTAGTAGACGTAGTGGTAGATAAGACAATTATTAAAGTGGTGTTACCTGCACCCTAATCTAGATTTTCTAACCAGAAACTCTAGAGGTGAGACCTGTGATTTTGCATTTGTAACCAACATGCCACATGACTGGTTATTTGGTACACGTACCAACCCCTCTTTGGGAACTTTCATTTTTGTATGGTGCCAGTGAATAATCAACCTG
This sequence comes from Vulpes lagopus, assembly GCF_018345385.1. Classification (NCBI taxonomy): domain Eukaryota; kingdom Metazoa; phylum Chordata; class Mammalia; order Carnivora; family Canidae; genus Vulpes; species Vulpes lagopus. The sequence goes on along the minus strand of NC_054829.1, from coordinate 118,449,742 downwards.
AGTTGGCAGCAGATAATAGATCCTTTTCAGAGGGAGACATTCTTCCGTTTCCTTGGCCTCAGCCATGGGGGACTATGTCACTTTGTCTCATATGCTAACTAAACATTTAATCTATATTTTTATGTCATTGTTTAATGAATGATTGATTTTACTTGCAGAGAAGAGAAAACTGTTCTTCCTTAGTAAGGCATATTTTACACCAAAGAAATACACAGCAGAATCTGGTACAGAGAAACCCCAAACTGTTTCCTTAACCATTGTTTGTTTAAATAAATGGGGATCGTGTCTACATTTAGCAAAGAAAAAGAAAAATTGGAAAACGTAAGCTGCATTTATGTAAAATAAAACCAGGACTGAAATTTTCCCTCCTAAAGCTGAAATTACTTATACGACATAAAGTGAAAGATATGACAATTAATAAAAGGATTCAAGTTCACATTAAGTATGCCATCTGATAAATTAGACTTTTAAGAAATGGATTGTTAACCCAACTTTCTATATTAAAAATTTTTTAAATAGAAAAATAACTAATGGAAATTTTCAAACAGTTAAGTACTAATTATAAGATATAAGTTGGGGGCTATATTTACTTCAATTTAATTATGGGCAAGAGGGAAAACCAATACATTACCTGGAACAGCAAACCAAGGTGCTACGTAAGCTGGTTACAAATCAGCAAACAACAAAATGCTGAAGAAATTGGAACTTACAATTAAAATAACGTTGGCAAAAGAAAACTGTCATTTTTCATGGACTGGTTATTTAACCACTGACTTTAATGCAATATGTGGCCTCAAAAGAAAAAGTTAACCAAGTTTAAGTGTGTCATTTTAAGAATTTTAGTGCAAGTACAGTCAATTCTGATTAACTTTAACCCATCTAACTGGAACCCTTAATTAGTGATTTTTTTTTCTCAAAAAGCTGGAAAAAAGAGGTATCACACACACACAAAAATAAACTTATTTCAAAGTTTTACTTTAAAAACTCCCACTAAAAACTTCCAGAGCATATTTTGATGTCAGTGTCTATTTAGAAAAACTTCTCAAATCCACTATTTTCTTTATTATATGATGATGCTATATACATGCCCTAAATATTAAGACAGAGTCTCAAAAAAGCAACAAAGTAATCTTCATTACCAAAAAAAAGGAGAATTTCAGGAATTCTCTTATTTGCAGTTAATGAGAACACTAAATCTAGAATAATCCATTTATTGAACTTTTTGATTTATTAAATTTGATTTTGGTAGCTGGAACAATTTTTGATTACTGTCAGGTAGGTGCCAAAGAGAACAAAGAAAGATGATCCAGACAATGGATATGTAATTGTTTGTCAGCAACCTCTGACTCTGGGCATGCACAGGGATATTGAAACAATTCATGTGTATTCTGCTCAAGCCAAAGTCTAGAAAGAGAGAAAGAATAAGGGAGACAAGACTAATAGTGAAACTGAAAAGGAGACAACACAGATGAGGAAGTAAGTGCTCTCAGAAATTGTCTTGGGTCCCATTCAGTAATATCTGTTCAGATGGATGCTTACACATACCAAAAATATGCTGGTTCATAGTAGAAAGTTTTAATTTTAGGGCTATTTGTAATTCTTAGTATCATTATAATACAGTGACTTACCTGACCAAATGTTTTATTAAATAATTTAATACATCCCTATGTGTGTTATAAACATACTGGGAAATAAACATGTTACATTTCTCATGGTTCCTACTACACTGTGATGTGCCCTTGGTGATATTAACTAGGGACAGGCAGGGATGCTCGAGTAGCTCAGCAGTTGAGTGTCTGCCTTTGGCTCAGGGCGCGATCCTGGAGTCCCAGGATCAAGTCCCATATTGGGCTCCTTGCATGGAGCCTGCTTCTCCTGTCTCTGCCTCTCTCTTTGCCTCTCTCTGTATCTCTCATGAATAAGTAAATAAAATCTTAAAAAAAAAAACCCTAAGGATAGGCAACTGACAGAATTTTAAAAACATAGTTGACGTTATGAGCTATGACAGTAATGGTAAACAATATAGCTATCTCTTCTCTACTTCTAATAAAATTGATTTATATAGCTTCTATGTAGGTCACAGAAATGTATAAATAAAATTACCTTGTTCTGTGCAACTTTGCCTTATTGTTGATATGAAATAAATGTTTCTGTACTATTAATAAAAAGCCTAGAATTCAATTTCAATTTATTAGACAGCTGCTACTTTCAAAACCCTGCAGTATGTATGTTGATAATCTAGAAAGATAAAGATCCTTTTCATGGTCCTGCAAGAGCTCACAGACCACTTCAACAAAACAGACCTCTCACATGCAAGACAGAAATGGCAACAAGAAATACCAAATAAATGATACTAGAATCTGTGGACAGGAGAGATTAATCAGATGGGTGGTTGCTCAGGATAGAGTTGAGAAGCAGGGTAAAATTCAACAGATGGAAGTGATAATGGAGGACGTGTCATTTTAGGGTAATAGATATGGCTGAGGTTACAGAGTGCTAAGCCTGGTAGGGTAGGTAAGATTCAAGAAATGGAAGGTTTGATGGCCATGAGATCTCATGATCAGATTTGTGTTAACAGGAGAATTTAGTAAGGTTGCTGAATATGAGTTGTTATTAGGTGTTTAGATAGAGAGGCCAGGAGGTAATTGGACACATAACCTTGAGATTGGTACATGCTGGAGGTATACAAATTTGTGAATCTTTATAATATAGGTGATGTCTGAGATGGGCATCTCAAACATGAGATCACTAAAGAATGAGGGGTAGTATTCAGATAAGAGACAAGACTCAAGGAATGAGCCGTGTTGCTCTCAGAGGTTAGAGAGCTAAAACGGAAGCAGCAAAAGAAAAAAACTCATCTAAACATATTATGTAAAGCCAATGAAGAAAGTGTGAAGCATGCATGATCAGACATGTCAAGTGTTAATGACAAGGCAAGAAAATATGAACAGGGAACTGGTTATCGGACTTAGCGACTTCTAGGTCATTGTGAACCTGATGTGTCCACGAAATGGTACCAGGAATAAAATCTGATTTGAGGTTTAGAAATAAGGGGGCAAAGAAGTTATAAAAATAGAGAAAAGAAAACCCTTGGAGGAGTTTATTATTATCATTATTATTAAAGATTTATTTATTTATTTATTTATTTATTTATTTATTTAAGAGAGAGAGACAGGTTGAGGGGCAGAGGGAGAGAAAGAATCTCAAGCGGACTATCAACTGACCGTGGAGTCTGATGCAGAGCTGGTTCTCATGACTGAGATCATGACCTGAGCTGAAACCAAGAGTTGGACATTCAACTGACTGAACCACCTGAGTGCCCCTTGGAGGAGTTAACGTTATTTTAAAAACAAAGAAGAAAGCAGAGGAAAAAAGCAGCTCCTTTGATGGGGATCTTCCTTTAGTTAACACACTGCTTAAGTAAGATATTTGTATATTGATGGGAATAATGTCCAAAAGAGGGAAAAACTGATGATTCAGGAAAGAGCAGGAGATGATTCAAAAAGAGCTGTGTCTGAGCAGGCATAGGTAAAGACTTTTGTTCTAGAGAGAATGATTTAAATTTAGAAAATGTAACTTTCTCCAAACAAAGGCATATATTTAAGGAACTATTAATTGGAATCCTGAAAATATGTGTTTTGCGTATGTGTTGGTCAAACTTGTTGAATCAATCTTAAAATTTACCCGGAGAAGAGATACCAAAGATTAACCACGGACATTTTGAAAAACAATAACATAGAAAAAAACATATTTTCCTAGACTTAGAACATACAAGAAAGCAACTATAAATGGACCAATATGGTATCCACATGATAGTAGACAAATGGCTTAGTAAAATATAATTCAAAATCCAGTATTAGATTCAAAAATGCATGAGAATTTAACGTGGCAGTTAAATTCATTGGGAAGGGATTTGTTATTTTATAAAAAGTGCTTGCCAAAGTAAATTTTCATCTGGATGAAAAGAATATTAGCCTTTACCTTACAATTAATGAAAATAAGCTTCAGAGGAATTAAAACAGTACACGGTCAAGAAGTGATAGGATAGGGGATCCCTGGGTGGCTCAGCAGTTCAGCACCTGCCTTCAGTCCAGGGCGTGATCCTGGAGTCCCGGGATCGAGTCCCACATTGGTCTCCCTGCATGGAGCCTGCTTCTCCCTCTGCCTATGTCTCTCTCTCTCTCTCTCTCTCTCTCTCTCTCTCCCTCTCAAATAAGTAAATAAAAATCTTAAAAAAAAAAAAAAGTGATAGGATAGACTGTGTTCTCCAAGAGGAAGAAAGGAGGGTGGATGCAGTGGAAGGGGGCAGAGGGATGAAAAGCTGGAGGACTCAATTCTCATGCAGTGCACATGCTGGGAGGAGGTGGACAAGCAAGTAGGGCAGAGGAAGTGTAATCTGAGTGGCTAGTTTGAGCCAGGGATTTGGGGAGTGGAGTAATTAGAGGCAATGATAAGATCCAGGTGGGATCCAATCATGTACCTCCGGAAGCTGGCAAGAGTGAAGAGTGATGAATGAGAACACTTTGAAACCACCTTATATCAATCTGTTCTTAAGATACATAAAAAGTGCTTACTTGGGCTCCCCCGAGCCTCCCCCGCCATCCACACATCCAGAGCTGATTAAGGGATGGACCAGCCTGGCAACTTCCCAGCCCTCAATCTATAAAAGTTGCTAAATCATTGTCAGAATACTAATCGTTTCTGGAACTAAAAGAGTGCTGAGGATTTCCTATTCACCACAGCTGTTCTCCGGGAGATTGACAGGGGGAAGAGGTCATCCCAGCCTTCTTTCTCCCCAACAGTTTTGTTTTAGTAACAACAGTCAAAAAGCTATTTCCAGAGGGCGTTGGGTCCATTTAACTGTAGGCCTTCATTTTGCTGAGTGGAGTATCCAAATCTGGAGCCAAGGTTTTTCAGAAAAATAGAGGAAAGGTTGATTGTTCCTATAGAGCTTCTACTATCAATCTTGAAAATTATTAGCGTGTAGGATCAGTGAATAATTCCATGCCCACTGTTGTCTGCCCACACCCCTGCCAACTATGTTCTGGAGTTCATCTCCTGTAAATCACTCCCTGCAAAAAAAAAAAAAAAAAAAAAAAAAAAATTTGCATTGAGTTCCAAGGCAAGACAAGAGAAAACCTAATAATACCATGAGACACAGTTTATCAAGGCGCTAGAGAAGGTGAGAAATCTGGAAACACTCTGGGAGTTATCTCTGCCATATCTTTTTTGACAAAAAATGTAAATTTACCAAGTACAGATCTTCTTGGACTTATGTCCCAATAAACCCATAATAAGTTGAAAACGTCTTAAGTTGAAAATGGGTTTAACACATCTAACCTGGGGAAGATCATAGTTCGGCCTCGCTTACCTGAAACATGCTGAAAACACTTAGATTAGCCTACCTTTGGGTAAAATCATCTAACACAAAGCTTGTTTTATAATAAAGTGTTGACTATCTCATGTGATTTATTAAATACTGCATCAAAATTGAAAAATAGGGGATCCCTGGGTGGCACAGCAGTTGGGCGCCTGCCTTTGGCCCAGGGTGCGATCCTGAAGACCCGGGATCGAGTCCCACGTCGGGCTCCCGGTGCATGGAGCCTGCTTCTCCCTCTGCCTATGTCTCTGCCTCTCTCTCTTTCTCTCTGTGACTATCATAAATTAAAAAAAAAAATTGAAAAATAGAATGGTTGTATGGGCACAGGATTGTTGTGAGTGTATTGGTTGTTTACCCTCATGATCACCGCTGCTGCCCAGCATCATGACAGAGTGTCCTACCACACACCGCCAGCTCAAGAGAGTATCAAACTTTTAAATTTGAGGTATGGTTTTTTACTGAATTCATTTCCCTTTTGCACTGTCATAAAGTTGAAAAATCATAAGTTGAACCACTGTCAGCCGGGGACTGTCTGTAGTACTTCATTAACAATCTTCAGAGGCAATAAACTGAAGCAGAGCCGGTGGTTGGTGATAGAAACAGGTGTGTGTGTGAGGAGGGGGCACCTGGGTGGCTCAATCGTTGAGTGTCTGCCTTTGGCTCGGGTTTTGATCCCAGGGTTCTGGGATCGAGTTCTGCATCAAGCTCCCCCCCAGGGAGCCTGCTTCTCCCTTTGCCTATGCCTCTCTCTCTCTCTGTCTCTCTCATGAATAAATAAATAAAATCTTAAAAAAGAAAGAAAGAAGAAAGAAAGAAAGAGAAAGAGGTGTGGATGCCTGGCAGTACTGGACAGACTAGGGTAGGAGACAAGTTGGTTTGTTTTTCTCTGTACTCATTTCCTAAGGTGGGATAGAGGGCATCGCCTTTCAGATTGATGTGAAACACCATTCTGATTTCTTTTCCAAGTTTAGGTCTTTTTTTTTTTTTTTAAGAATTATTTATTTATTCATGAGAGACAGAGAGAGAGAGGCAGAGACACAGGCACAGGGAGAAGCAGGCTCCATGCAGGGAGCCTGAGGTGGGACTCGATCCCAGGTTCTGGGATCATGCCCTGAGCCAAAAAGAGACGTTCAACCGTTGAGCTACCCAGGTGTCCCCCATGTTTTGATCTTTTTTTTTTTAAGATTTTATTTATTCATAGAGATGCAGAGAAAGAGAGAGGCAGAGACACAGGCAGAGGGAGAAGCAGGCTCCATCCAGAGAGCCCGATGTGGGACTCCATCCCGGGACTCCAGGATTGCGCCCTAGGCCAAAGGCAGGTGCTAAACCACTGAGCCATCCAGGGATCCCCTGTTTAGATCTTTCCGATTTAGATTTTTTTTTTCTTTTTCTATGTTTGACTTTTTTACAATCTGGATTTATATATTTTAATGTAAGCCTATCTGTATACAACTCTTCTCATCTTATCACATCCTTGTTTAAGCAACAAAATCTATGGCACACTGTTTAGGTTGGGTCATAAAATTTATCTCTGTTTTCTTTTGAAGCGTCTGTGATTATTATGGAGAGATCTGGGTGTGGAGTAAGAAGACCACATTTGAAGTTCAGTTCCCATACTTACCATCTGTTTGAATGTGGAACATCTTCTTGCTTTGTTTTAGACCCCATTGACCACTTTTTGAAAGAGCTAACCATTGAAAATGACCATGATGTCGAAATGCTCCTGTTTTTTAAAGATTTTATTTATTCATGAGAGACACAGAGAGAGAGAGTGAGAGAGGCAGAGACACAGGCAGAGGGAGAAGCAGGCTCCATGTAGGGAACCCGATGTGGGACTCGATCCCGGGTCTCCAGGATCACGCCCTGGGCTGAAGGCAGACGCTCAACCGCAGAGCCACCCAGGCATTCCTATAAATGCTCCTTAAACTGTTTTTAAAAATCTTCCATTTTAGACAATGAATTTAGAGAAAACTTACTTGCTTTACCCATTTTATGTGATATTAATCACATTATGTGCAGTAATGACAAAAGTTTCCAACCCATTAATAGAGTTTGAGATTACATGACTATGGGGATAGAGAGAAGGTGAAATACATCTTTTGGTGTCTATGTGAGGTATATGATTTATTACTCTTATATAGGACATATCCCACTTCCTGAGAAATAAGGAAAATTAAGGCCACAAGTCGTAGCTTTGTAATATGCTTTTTAAATTCTGATAAGCATGTCAAATGGCATATTCCTTCATATCCTCTTGATAGTGGAGAGGAATTCTATACTGAGGTGAATGCAATCTCAGGTACAGAAAAGAATAAGAGAAATAGTAAAATCTTTATCCAGTCTCCTTGAGTAAAATTACTAAACTAGACAAAACACGCACGCGCACACGTGTGTGTGTGTGTGTGTGTGTGTGTGTGTGTGTTTTGGGATGTTGATAAAGGAAAGAGAAAACAAGAGAACATAAGAGGTATTCTTTGTCTTATGAGATTATGCCTAGAAAAGCACAGAGAGAACAAGAACCATTCAGTGTGAGGTACCCAAAATGACAAATAACATCATCCAGGTTGCCCACTTGTGGTGCGGCAGTGAACATTTTATGAGTGATCGAGTTCTGGTGGAATAAGTCCGCAAACTCACCTAGAGAAAACAGATATTGAATGAAACTTTAAAAAAGGGGGTGGAGAGAGACAGAGAAGGCTTTCCAGATAGGAGTCTGGGAAAAAGACAATGTGTGGCAACTCAAGCAGATTTGTTTGCGGGAAAAGGGAAGTGATGGGGGGTGGGGTGGGGGGTGGAGTGACATGATTGGAGAGTTAGAGATGCTACAGACAGTGGAGGACCTTTCAAGGTTTGTCTTGACTCAAGGAGAGGCTATAAACCTGTGTTTTGCGGAGCTCCTGCCGAGCTCTTCTCAGAGAACACCATCTGGGCCCAGCCTTAGGGGAACTACACCGAGTGACCCTACCCACTTGCCCAGTGCAAGTGCTAACAAATGCGAGGCTGTACCACGTGTCAGACCACACAGAGTAGCATAAGTAGTGTCAATATTTTTTTTTCAAAATGTTGAAACAACTCTGAGAAGCCCGTCACAATCTCCTCACCCAATAGAGTCCCTGAGATATCTTAAAAGAAGGGTGTGCAACTGTGTGTCTCTCTCTCTCTTACCTATAAAGAATATTTTCTTTTCTTGGCAATTAAGTTTACTATTAGAAAAATATATCCATAACCTATATGTCATGGAAAATTTTGGAATAATCTGTACTGACGCTCATGAAGAAGTTTCCTTTCTCTCAGACCACCTGTCTTCCCTCAGCATTTCTCTTCAGGCAAGGTGTTCTCTTGGGCACATACTGTTCTACAGCCAAAGCATAGTATACGTGCCAAGCTATCTGCCAAAACTACTAACTTCTTCTTTTTTTTTTTTTAAACTTTTATTTATTTATGATAGTCACACAGAGAGAGAGAGAGAGAGAGAGAGACAGAGAGAGAGAGACAGAGACACAGGCAGAGGGAGAAGCAGGCTCCATGCACCGGGAGCCTGATGTGGGATTCGATCCCGGGTCTCCAGGATCGCGCCCTGGGCCAAAGGCAGGCGCCAAACCGCTGCGCCACCCAGGGATCCCAACTTCTTCTTTTTTAAAAAAAAATTTTTTTTCTCTTTTATTTTATTCCCTAGGCAATTTATTTTTTATTATTCATTTTAGCCCCTCTCTTTTGCCTCTTCTTCCTCCCCTCCTCTCCTCTCCCTTTACTGTCCTGTCCTTCCCTCTTTCTTTCCTTTTACATTTTGAATTATGGAATCTTCCATGTGTTTTCTGTCCCAGACATGGCTCTAGTGGGAAAGAGAAGACTGACTCTAGGTTTGCAAAGTCTTGGTCTCTTTGGATGAAGCCTTCTTTGGATACCAGATTTAATGTATAGTTCCACTTTACTAACCATCTTCTGTATTAGTCAGGGATCTTCAGAGAAATAGAACTGATAGGAAATACATCTATCATCTATCTATCTATCTATCTATCTATCTATCTATCTATCTATCATCTATCTATCTATCATCTATCTATCTATCATCTATCTATCTATTTATCATCTAAGAGATTTCCATGAGGAATTGGCTCATGTATTTATGGAGGCCGGGAAGTCCCGCAGTCTGATGTCTGCAAGCTGCAGAGCCAGGGAAGTGGTGGTGTAGTTCCAGTCCAGGTCTGAAGGCCTGAGAACAGGGGAGCTGATGGTGTAAGTCTCAATCCTAGGGCAGGAGAAGACCAAGACTGATGACCCAGGTCAAGCAAGAAGGCAGAGTAACAGATTCCCCTATCCTCTTCTTTCATTCTACTTAGGCCCTCGATAAATTGGATGAAGGCCCATCCACCTTGGGGAGGGCAATCTACTTTATACATTCTACCAATTCAAATGCTGATCTCAGCTGGAAATCCCTTACAGACACACCAGAAATAGTTAAATACAGTTTAGTCAAATATCTGGGCATCCTATGGCCCAGTCAAGTCAACCCATAAAATTAAGAGTTCTTCAGAGTTCTGGGCCAGTCCCACTCAAATCCTGTAGCCTGACTTGGCTCCTGAAATTTCAACTTAACATATTGTAGAGCACGAATTTTCTTAGATTCAGAATTTAATGGAAACTGAAAGTACTATCTGAGCCACTCAGTGGGACCATCATTTCCTGTTTTCTAGATGTACTCTACCTACTCATGAATTCTAAAGATTTATTCATTTTGAGATTTATTGGTTGAAAGTTTATAGCCAATTGCCTCATATTACACATATGATTGTGTAAACATTCAGATCTCTTTTGCCAAGATAGTCACTTTATTATATATTGCACATAGCTTTTTATTTTTTTAAGATTTTATTTTTAAGTAATCTCCACATCCAACATGAGGTTTGAACTTACAACCTCAAGATGGAGAGTTGCATGCTTCACTGACGGAGCCAGCCAAGTGTGGTTATGTGCTCTGCACATAACCATTTATTTATTTGTTTATTTATTTATTTATTTTAAAAGTTTCTTTTTTTTAAAGATTTTATTTATTCATGAGACAGACAGAGAGAGAGAGAGAGAGAGGCAGAGACATAGGCAGAGAAAGAAGCAGGCTCCATGCAGGGAGCCCGATGTGGGACTCGATCCTGGGTCTCCAGGATCAGGCCCTGGGCTGAAGGCAGGCACTAAACTGCTGAGCCACCCAGGCTGCCCTGCACATAACCTTTTAAAAACAGTAGTTCATGTAACTATTGAACCAGGGACTATTAGAGAATATTTAATTGATTTACTTAATGCCATCATCACATTTTTTAGAACTGAAAATCTAAGTGAACTAAAATCATACTTTGTTGTGGAAGGAGACAGGGTTGTACTCAAGTTTCTCAACACAATATACTTTCTAGACTATAGAACAATTGAACTTTCTTTCTTTCTTTCTTTCTTTCTCTTTCTTTCTTTTTTCTTTTCTTTTCTTTTCTTTCTTTTCTTTTTTTCTCCCTCTTTCTCATAAATAAAATCTTAAAAGATAGAAAGATAGAAGAAACATGGGGAGGTGTAGAGGGAGAGGGACAAGCAGACTCTCCACTGAATAGAGAGCCCAGTGCGGGGCTCGATCCCAGGACCTTGAGTTCATTACCTGAGCTGAAGTCTCCTGCTTAACCAACTGAGCCATCCAGGTGCCCCTCACACTTCTACTCTCTTTTTCAGCTTCTGATTTTAGGGAGAGCTATTACCTTTCATAGGAAGCATCCTGGAGTAGTGGTTATAAGCATAGTCTGTGGAATCTAATCCAAGAGAATTCTGCTCTCAACCTTACCACCTACTGGTTGTGTGAGGTTGGGTAGCCCCGGTAACCTAGCTGAGATACAGTTTGCCCACATGTAATGCAACATAAGTTAAATAAGAGATCAACGGAAGTAAAGTATGACATCTGGCATCGAGGGAACAATAAAAGTGTTAACCATTATTACATGAATCATTTCCTAGTGAGAATTTCAGCTACAAAGTCATCTAAATTTTGTTGAATAAGATAAAGCAAAGGGTCTAGTTTTCAGTAGAATATTCCTTCTTTCATAACATAGAAGGATTCCTCAGCACTTTTTGGATACTTTTTAAAATGTGACTATACCTAGCTATATCATCACTCAACATATATTTCAAATTTTTTCATAATGATGCCATTAGGGCTTCATCAACTCATATTTTATCTTATTTTTATTTAACTGACATGTAGTAGTTGGCACTAAGACATAATTTTCTGAACAGTAACAGAATCTAGTCCCCAAGGTGCCTGGGTGGCTCTGTTGATTGTCTGCTTTCTGCTCAGGTCATGATTCCAGGGTCCTGGGATTAAGCCCCAAATTGGGCTTGCTGCTCAGTAGGGAGCCTGCTTCTCCCACTTCATCTCTCCCTCCCCTGCCATTCATGCTCTCTCTCAAATAAGTAAAATATATTTTTTAAAAATATAGTCCTGTATATGGCATAAGAGCAAAAAATCCAAAATTCATCACTACCCTTATTAAATTATATTCTAAAACATGAACTATAGAAAAAAATACAGAAAATAATTTCAACAGATATTTATTCTATTTATTCCATGATTATATTTCATATTAATTCCATTTTATTTACATTTATTCTTTGTTTTTTCATTTATATTTCAATACATATTTTAGGATATTTAAAAAATATTTATTTATTTATTCATGAGAGACAGAGAGAGAGAGAGAGAGAGAGAGAGAGAGAGAAAGATAGGCAGAGGAAGAAGCAGGCTCCATGCAGAGAGCCTGATGTGGGACTCGATCCTGGGACTCCAGGATCATGTGCTGAGCCAAAGGCAGACGCTTAACTGCTGAGACACCCAGGCATCCCAGGATTTTCTATGTAGATTTTTATATACACATAAAACATACAGTAAAAACCATTATATACCAACAACTAGAAAATTTCCATAACTATATTCTTGTCAACAGTCACATATGGAGGAAGTACTTATTGGAGAATTATAATTTTTCTAGTCCTTATGTACAAAACTGTATAGTATACCATGATTTTTAAAAAAGTACTTTATTAAGGTATGATTTACATACAAAAAGCTATAATATTTAATGGATACAACTTGATGAGTCTGGAGATTTCTATTTCTTAGCTGTCTTTTGAAGTACTCAGCTAATGCTCCCAAAACACATAGTGAAGAAAGCCTAGGATGTTTTATATCTCTTCATTGAAGATGTTGAAAAGTAGGATCAGAGCATGTCCTTTCAAGGACTTTGAAAGAATTCTAGGATGTCCATTATTTTTTTAATTTAATATTTCAGTCTTTAAGCACCAGTGCATATTAGGCACTATTCTAGACACAGCAACGGACATAACAAAGTCCCTGCCCTTGTGGAGCTTCTAGTGGAAGTACAGCCATAAACAAATCAATCAACAAAGCAATATGTGCATGTCATTTGATGATATCTGCTCTAGAGAAGAGTGAAGAAAGGTGAGGGGAGTACCGTGTCTTGGTGGGGCCCTATGTTTTTATCTAGGATGGTAAAGAAAGACATCTCATGTAAGGTGTCATTTGAGTAGAGAACTGAAAGAAGGAATGGTTTGAGACACACAAATAACTGGAAGAGTGGCATGCTAGTCAGAAGGCAAAACACACAAAAAGCACTGAGGTAGAAGCATGCTCGGTGTTTGACATACAACAAGTCTTTCTTGGTTGTGGCACAAAGATTCAGAGGAAAGAAGTAGGGGACAAAGTTAGAGTTAATGTGACAGTGTGGGTGGAAGTGGTGGCAACACATCATGTAGTCCCAAGTGAGGGCTTGACCATTTGCTCTTACTCAGATTATTTTGAGCCAAGAAGGGATCTGATTTATATTTTAGGATGACTCTCATTATGGTGTTAAAAAATAGACTAAAACACTACAACCCATTAGTGGTTTGATTAACAATCCAGATGAGAGATGACAGTGGCTATCAGTAGAGATTTTTGAGAAGTGGCTGGATTCTGATATATTGATTCTGGATGTGATGTGGAGCAACTGACCTACTTATAAAAAGGCTAATAGGTCAGAGAAAGAGCAAATTTCCTAGGTGTCAGACAATCATATGAACATTTCTGCTGGGAAACTTCCACAATTATTTATTTACTGAATGTTAACTCAATATTTTGTAATTTGATGAAATATATAATAAAGTGTAAGGTCACTGGTTATTTAAGCAGACATATAACTAGTAATAAGCAGAACATGAGGAGGACATGGTGCAAATAGACGGCCACCCATTTATACAAACTATTGTGACTCAGGGGCACACATTCACACTCTATAGAGTCATGTGACATGAGTGTTATTAAGATGACCTCAATATAATTTCTGTATGGAAAAAAAATCATTTCCATTTCCATTTCATCAACTAGGCCTGTGTTACAAGGGACAAACACATAGGCAAAGTCATGCATTAGCATGTACTTCTGAATGATAAATTGACATTGAAGTGGGAGAGGGATAGTTTGCCATGGATGTGCCACAGACCTAGAGTCAAACAAAAAGCTCATATGGCTGATACTGCTGGTTGTCAATACTGCTGCTTGTCACCTAATATTTGTTCTCCCCATCTTGGGGTTTTAGAATTGCTTTTTAGCTGGGCACATGACTGTCTAGAATAAATAATATGTTTTTCACCCTCATCTACAGTTAAATATCAACATGTGACTCCATCTTTTTTATAGGGAATGGAACCAGAAATTGTGGGCAACTTCTCTTAAACGAAAGAGGAATGTCTTTGTCTCTTTTTCTTTTCTGCTGCCTGAAACTAAATGTGATTGCTGAGACTTGAGCACCTATCTTGGACCATAAAATAGAAGCTATTTGAGAACACGAAGCAACAAGAGTGTAAAATGCCTTATGTCCTTGTAATGGTGGGCCAGGAACGCTTGCAGTCTGAAATAAACATCTATATTGTTTAAGCTGCTGCTATTGTGAGCTTTCTATCTCTCACAGCTGACTGATACAGGTAGAAATAAATAGAGCATCTTGACAGAGAACTAAAATTTTGATTAACCTTTGGGCTTTTTAATATTTTACATTGACCTTGGTTTATTAGGCAAACTCTGAAAATATTCAAATTATCCTAATGTATTTTGTACAATAAAAATCTGACCTCAATGTAGACAGATCAATTATAGAATCTTTAGTGTAAGTTAGAAAAGAATCATAAAGTATAGTAATAAAACTGGATGTTGATTCATCATTCATGACCCCAGAAAAGTTTTTAAGTGGTCACGGTTGACTGTTTTCAATATAACCTTCCCAGTGACTCAGGGGTCCAGGCTCCAGATGGTTTCCAGTTTGGTAATTATTATGTTCTTAAGTGAATGTGTATCCAAAGAGTAAATAGGCTTCCTTACATCTATAACTGGTAGAGTCAATGATGGTTATTTTTGCTGTTTCTAAGGAAATTCCATCTAATTTTCTTTTTTACTTATCTCCAAATTTGTGATCCAAAGATTAAAGTTTATTAAAAATCCTAGATTTTGTTGAGCTTATTCATAATAGCTCCCTTAAGATATAAAGATGTCAATTTAACAATATTTTAAGTGAAAATATTGCAATACTTGGAAATAATCTAATTAAATTTGGGGGAAAAAAGGAAAACAACTTTTTCTAGCCACACTTGGACTACTTCTACAGAAACTTGGAAGGATTAACTGTTGAATAATCTCAGTCCTACAGTTTCCATCTGTATTTCCAGAGGAAAAAGCTTGACCTATTTGAATAACCAACAAGTTTTGCATGCGTACTCTTAGTAACCGCTTGAGGTTATTCTCACAATGCCATTTACAACCCCATATTTAAAACTCTAGATGAAGAGAAAAACTTCACTGTAAGAAAAACTTCACTATACCCATTTTTTTCTCTATGTCTTGGGTCACAATTTTTCCATTAAATTATGTAGAAGATTTGAGCCATTGGCATTAAAGCCACATTACTTTTATTTATTTTTTATTTATTTTTTAAAGATTTTATTTTTATTCTTCAGAGATACACAGAGAGAAAGAGAGGCAGAGACACAGGCAGAGGGAGAAGCAGGCTCCATGCACCGGGAGCCCGACGTGGGATTCGATCCCGGGTCTCCAGGATCACACCCTGGGCCAAAGGCAGGCGCTAAACTGCTGCGCCACCCAGGGATCCCGCCACATTACTTTTAAATTTCTATAAATATGATAACTGGTAACCGTAATTAGAAGGTAAATGCCAGGTAATAAAAATGTAAACATAGGCCACTTTCTGCTTTTAAATGAGAATTTGAGTTATGCTATAATCTCTTTTGGATCGACTGTCTAAAACTGTATTGGCCTTGTATTCTGAGAAAACTTATTACTCTGTCTGGTGAGCATCCCACAATCATAAACCTAAACAAAGGCACCAAATTGCAGCTTACAGTACAGCAATAAAAATCACAATAACTTTATAACAAAATTATTAAAAATTTTGCAACAAAATTCATAGCACTAAATATGAAATGATTTCCATTTGAAGGATTGGATTTATATTATGCCACAGAATCATAAGAGTTATTACTATAAGGTTGAAATCACTGAAGAATAAAGATGGACAGTGAACATAGGTTGTGCTAACATAATGAGCCTTGAGAACTCTTTTGAGGATAATTGGAATATAAAAATGCATCTATATGTGTGTGTGCATGTGTATATGGACATCTGTAAGTATAAAATAAACCTGTTGCAAATATCTAAATAAACCCTACATTTAAAATTAGTATTCCACAGAAGTAGCCGGATGAAAAAATTTTGGCGGGAGAAAGGGAAAAATACCCTTTCTCTCTAGGTCCACAAAATTTAAAGAGAAGTTGGCAATGTAATGATAAGATATTATTACTCATGATCAATTGGAAATATGATGGCAGGAAGCACACATCAGTGCTTCTCTGACTCTTTACATTTATGAATGTCCCTATAAGGGTTTTTAGCTTAAAGGCTTAGATCACATGGGGCTGAGAGCACAGACTTGTCATAAAGATCTGGACAAATTTCTGCCTTTGATGCTTACTAATCATATAATATTGGGGATGTAACTTTGTGAAGCTTCAGTTCTCATGCATAAAATTGGTGCAACCATATTCTCTACTTCATAAAGTTGCATTTAGCATTATATGAGATAATTAATCTGTTAATCATGGAGCATGGATGGCACTTAAGTTTAATACATTTTAGCCTTTATTATTACTACCCCTAGAAAAGATCTTCAAGAATTTTTTGCTTCTAGGGGCAACTGGGTGGCACAGTTGGTTAAGCATCTAGCTTGTGGTTTCAGCCCAGGTCCTGACCTCAGGTTTGTGAGATCGAGTCCTGGGCTGGGTTCCATGCTCAGTGCAAAGTCTGCTTGAGATCTTTCTGCCTCTCTCTCTGCCCCTCCCACTTGTGTGCCCATCCCCCACCAAATAAACTAATAAATCTTTTTTAAAGAAGAGAATATTTTGCTTCTAGTATGCAACTAATTTAGCTTAACATTCACCACCAATTTGAAAACAGCTTTTGTTGGATCATATCAAATGATCATATCAAATACATACACGTGAATTGCAAGACACTGATTTTGAAAAGGTGAAATTGTAAAAAGAAAAAAAAGTAAGTCTTAGACGCTAGATGACATGGCATTTAACATTTGCATTTGTGGATGCTTTCAGTGCCCCTCTACTTCCAAGATTTCCTGTGGGCCCAGTTTTTAGCACCACATCGTCAATATACATAAAAATATAATAATCTAATGAAAGGTGATAAAACACTTGATAGATACTAAGTTTGACATTGAAACTTTAAAACAATGAAAAAACTAAATAAAGGAAAGTAGGCTGTAGAATTTCTTTTTGAAGAGGTGACTTGTTATTTTATTTGTATGCATAGGTAAAATTATTAGATTAGTGTTTAAGATCTTTTTCTGCTTTATTCAGATGTAATAGACATATAACATCGTATTAGTGTTAGGCATACAATATAATAATTTGATATATGTATATATCATGAAAAGATCACCACACTGTTTTCTTAACACTCATCATTCCACAAAGTTACAGAACTTTTTTTACTTGTGGTGAGACTTTTGAGACCTACTCTCTTAGCAACTTTCAAATGCACACTATAGTATTGCTATTATAGCCACTGTGCAGTGCGTTACATCCCAGGACATATTTATCTTATGACTGGAACCCTGTACCTTTTAGCCACCTTCACCCATCTTCCGCTCCCCACCTGTGCAGAGTTGCTTAAATGCAGAAAATACCTGAAGGTTTCAGTTATCCGCAAGAGCACAAAGAACCAAGATCCTGATTTAGCTGCCCCAACAAGTCAACTTAAAATCAAGTCATAACGAGAGACAGGAGAGATGGAGAGGGAACTCTGAGGTCCAGGACTGTCACTCTTCCTTTTCACGCTTTCTTCTCTTGGATTCTCTCACTCCTCCTGCTCTGTGCTTTCCTTCTTACCTCACTGGCTGCCTCTACGCAGTCTCCTCTGCTGGCTTCTCCCCTTCTTCTCTGTATTTCTCCCTTGGTGATCATATCTAGTACCAGGGCTTTTAAGATCATCTATGTGCCAATGACTCCAAAATACACATCTCTGGCTCAGATGATGTCTTCTATTCCAGACTCGCATGCACCTGCTTATTGGATATGTCCATATGTCAACTTTACATATCCAGAAAGATGTGTAAGGAGGATTTGATCTTCTCTGTCGAATATGCACTATCTGAAGCTTTCACCGACTCATTTTGTGGCTACTCTATTCTTCCTATTGCTGTGGTCAGAATCCCTCAGTTCATGCTTGATCTCTTGATTTCTCTTAAAATCTATGTGCAGGGAGTTCTGTTGGCTCAGACTTTTAGATATGTCTGAATCTGACCACTTTGTGGCTACCATCCTGTCCAAGGCACCATCATCCCTCACTGGATCACTAAAATAGGTCTTACCCACTATAATCTGTTCTTATTATAGTCTGAATGCCCTTTTAAAGCCAAAGTCAAATCACGTCATTCCTCTGCTCATTTAGAGCTCCTTACAATGACCTAAAAAGTTCTATACCCTCTGGCCCCAGTCACTCTGTGGCCACAACTCCTATTTTTCCTATTGCCTATTCCACTGCAGCTGCACTGTTTCTGTTATTCCTCAGCATACAAGCATGCTCCCTAGGGAAATGTCTAGCTTTTCCATTATTCTGGAATGGTCTTTTTTCTACATTTCTTCTTGGATATTTTTCTCATGTCCTTCAAGTTTTTTCACATATCACTTTTTCAATAATGCCTCCATTGGCCACTAAATATAATGCAGCAGCTGATCTCACCCTTTATACTTCTGATGCCCTTCCTGCTGCTCAAGGAGCTTTTTATATAAAACTTAATTTCTAAAATACTATAAAGTAATTTATTCATTATATATATTTATTCTGTCTTCCTTCAATTGAATATAAGCTCCACATGGGCAGAAATCCTCAACTATCTTATAGTTCAGTGATATATTCCAAGAGCTATGGGCTGTCTCTTACTGAAAGTAAGTGTTTAGAAAATATTTGCTGGAGGAATGAAGAGACTAGGGCAGCCCGGGTGGCTCAGTGGTTTAGCGCCGCCTTCAGCCCAGGGCATGATCCTGGAAACCCAGGATCAAGTCCCACGTCAGGCTCCCTGCATGGAGCCTGCTTCTCCCTCTGCCTGTGTCTCTGCTTCTCTCTCTCTCTATCTCTCTGTCTCTCATGAATAAATAAAATCTTTTTTTTAATAAAAAAAAAAAGAGAGACTACTAGCACACTATCATAGAGAGGTGTGTTTCAAGAAAATATTGGTCATCAGAGCAAAATGTTACTGAGCAATAAATTATGGAAAGCACTTTGTTTTTAATTTCTAAGATGTCATTTATGACCTTGGTCAGGGTCATTTCAGTGGAATGGTAGAGGCAAAAGACTGGGTCAGTTATCAAATCAGAGAAAAGTATAAACAGTTGCTCAAGCAGGAGAGACATGATTGCAATTATATATGTGGTGGGAGGAAATCCTATGTATAGGAAGGGAGTGGGATCCTACAGTGAGAAGATATACTTGATTTAGTCATGTCTCTGAGGTGAAAACCAAGAGGATCCCAATGACCGTCAAAGGGTGATATTATCCCTTTTCCTCTGAGACTGGGGGAAGGTTGAGAATGGTGAGGATAAAATCATTGTTTTTAGATAAGTTTCAAGAATTTTGTGCTTTATTTTTTTTGTTTTTTTTTAATTTTGTGCTTTAGCATTAATTTTCTTAATAAATGACAAATCTTGATTTTCTCTTACAATAATGAGAACTTTAGCAAGGAACATGAGTAAAGACTTTAAATTTTTTAATAACTTTGCTGGACGACAGGAGCTCTATCCAGGGACATGTAGAAGGCACTGGAACAGTGCTGAGAAACCTAGCTGAGCTTCAAACCACAACTCCGTATTGGCTTTATCCTTTACGTATTTCAGCAAGCTCGGTGTAAAAATAAAGATGTTGAGGTATGTGATGTGAAATACAAAAGTAAAAATATTTAGAATTAAGACATTCTTCCTCCTGCCCTCCCTCCCCATTTTAAAGGTTCGTTTGTTAAAGGAGAAAAAGCAATTTCCTTTTCTAGCTCAAGTCACTGGCTTAATTGGCCAAACAGTACATTTTCTATCCACTGGCTACAGAATCTGTCTGTACTGTCTAGCTACAAATCTCAAACAACTCCAAGTGAATCAATGAGACATCATCCCTCTTCTTTTAGCAATTTTAATCAAAATTTGAGTTGCATATATGTGTGAAAATTCAGCTAAATCACATGACATGTGGTGTAATGAAATCTAGAGGTGTGTCTTTTGTCCCTATAAAAACTGTCTCATTAATTTAGAGTTTGCTTCACCTTTTTTCTTTTTTTTAATTTTTAAAATGTTTTAATTGGAGTTCAATTTGCCAACATATAGCATAACACCCAGTGCTCATCCCGCCAAGTCCAGCCCTCAGTGCCCATCACCCAGTCACCCCAACCCCCCACCCACCTCCCCTTCATTACCCCTTGTTCATTTCCCAGAGTTCATCTTTTTTCTATAATCCACTAACCCTTGTTCATTTCCCAGAGTTCATCTTTTTTCTACAATCAAGAAGCTCTCTCATAGTTTTATAGTAATAAACTGTCTCCAGACTGATTTATGTTCTATGTTGCTCAATTTCAATATTTCTGCAAGATGTCAGGATTGATTGAAGCCAAAGGCTGTGCAAGAAATGTAAAAGACAAAGGGTAAAGGAAATTTAATGTGCTTGCAAACATGTGAATGAAGTAAGAAGCACGGGGACAAGGTTAGAAGTCACAAATAGGACTTTAGACAGTGAAAAGAAAGGTCAGAGAATCGACGAAATATGAGATCAAAGAATATTTATGCTCGTGTAACCAGGCTTTTCAAGAATGGGATGTAACACATTCTGGACAGTGAATTGAAAGTGATAAAGCATAGGCTGCCTTATATAGAACTTTTTATAAGGATGAGACTGGATGTGATAATCTAATTTCTAATGCCCCTTCTCAAGGCAAGAAGGTTCCATGATTCTCCCCCACTCTGTAGTTCCTCATTTTCTGGAACACCATTGATCAGCCTTTTCTTATATTTCAAATTAAGAATATACTTGCCCTTGTTACCTAACACACACATAGATGCTTAGCCAGTGTGCTGACATCCCTGAGCTACCAAATTCTTCCTCCAAACCTATGGAGCTCCACCAGTCTTCTTGTTATATAAAATAAGTAAAGGACCATATTATCAAAGAACTGTCAGTACGATATGGGGTGCCTGGACGGCTCAGTCAGTCGAGTGTCTACCTTCAGCTCAGGTCATGGCCTTAGTGTTCTGGAATCCAGCCCCGCATCAGGTTCCCTGATCAGCCCTGAGTCTGATTCTCTCTCTGCCTCTGCCCCTCCTCTGTTTATGCTCTCTTTTGGTCACTCTTCTCTCTCTCAAATAAATAAAATCTTAAAGAACCTGTCAGTAAGATAACTGTGTCATTTGAAGTCGAATGTATCCCGACAAATGAGATGGCTCACTCTGGCCAGGCACTTAATGAGATATAGAGATAGAAAATTGAGCATAGAGGATCCCTGGGGTGGCTTAGCGGTTTAGAGCCTGCCTTGGCCCAGGGTGTGATCCTAGAGTCCTGGGGTCAAGTCCCACATCAGGCTCTCTGCATGGAGCCTGCTTCTCCCTCTGCCTGTGTCTCTGCCTCTCTGTGTGTCTCTCATGAATAAATAAATAAAATCTTAAAAAAAAAGAATATTGAGCAAAACATATGAAAGCTCCTTTCCTGGTGTGTTCACAGCAATGAAGGAGATAAAAAAAGTCAAAATAGAACTTAATGTGCCAAGTATAATTAAGGAAAAGATTGTGGGATGTAAGACTGAGATTTATTTATTTATTTTAGAGAGAGAGAGAGCACAATGGAGAGAGGCAGAGAGACAGGGAGAGAGAAACTCAAGTAGACTCCCTACGGAGCATGTAGCCTGACACTGGGCTCGATTTCTCAACCCGGAGTTCAGGACCTGAGCTGAAACCAAGAGTCAGAAGCTTAACCCACTGCACTACCCAGACACCCCAGCACTGTATTATTAAACTCACTCTTTGACCAATCACAAAGATAAAACCTCTTTGGCAATGATCTGTGTGGAATTCTGGAGGCCCAGATATTTTCAGGGCCTCTTTATAAGTCTCTTAATTTAAAAGAACTACTTTTATTATTCAAAGTTTTAAATTTGGTGAAGTAATGAAGCCTAAGCTCTTGATTCCCACAGCCTGTTATGAAATCACTTGTCTAGTAATGATGGGGGCAAGGTACTTAGTTCCTTTCTACCTACGCTTTCTCATTAGTACTGGTGCTACAAGGCTGTTGCAAGATTTAAAAGAAATATATATAAAAAGAAAAACTCTTATCAGAGGGGCCTACACATGATATTAAAAAATGATATAATTCTTTTAATGATTCCTGCAAGGTTACAAGATTATGTGAAAATGTCCTCGACTAACAGCAGCATAAAATTTTATGATATATTACAAAAGTATTAAGGTTCATACATTATGTTCTTTAAATTCTCAAAGCATCCAATATTGAGATAAAAGCTGCATTTTAAAACCTTTGCCTTGCAAAGAAAGTCTTCAAAATTAATATTTTGGTTTGTACGTTGAAAAAAATATGTATCTGGTATTCAGAAGTTGACCAAAGTTTTAGTTTCCATTATGCAAGTAGTATGGAAAAACCAGAGAAAGCAAATTAAGAATTGAAATACAATATATCATCCCAATTAAAGTGTGGGCACAAGGCTACATCTAAATCAGAAAATAATAATGAATGTCCAATGATTTTTTTTTAAAAAAGCACAAATTTGAGGATGTATTTCTGGCTTGGTTTAATATTTTATCCATCTTATTCATTTCTTTTGTTTTCTATATTTCTTAGTTGAATATAATCAAATTTCCCTGCAATTTAATAATACAAGAATATTTCAGAGATTAACAATATTATTTAGTAGAGCAACAAAACTGTAGTTCAAAGTAACCACAAATATTTTGATGTCTATAGTACATAAAACCATCGTGCTTCTGAATTTTTTTGTCTTAGTTATTTAGAAAATGAGTTTAATCAAGTTTAACTCAAGTGAAAAACAAAAGAAAAAATACCTTACGGGGTGCCTGGGTGGCTCAGTGGTTGAGCATTTGCCTTTGGCTCAGGTTATGATCCCAGGGTCCTGGAATCAGGTCCCGCAACAGGCTCTCTGCATGGAGCTTGCTTCTCCCTCTGCCTGTGTCTCTGCCTCTCTCTCTGTGATTCTCATGAATAAATAAAAAATCTTTAAATTTTTTTAAAGAAAAAATCCCTTAGAAAGAAATCAAGTCACCCTTAACTTCAAGAATCAAATGAAATAAAATTCTCTCCATGATGATAGCATGCTCCCTTCTTTTGTTTCATTTTGTTTCTATTTTTAGGTTTTCAAAAATAACTTACGTTTTACGTGAACTGGAAGGAATTTATTCAGCTACTTAATTCATAATTACGAGGGAGGGACATATAACAGAAAAATGTATAATGTAAGTGAACAAGCTAGACATTTCTAAACTTAAGACAACTTTGTGATTATGTGCACATAAATAATAAAAACAGAAATAAACATGGAAAAGTAATGTAAGGAAAAGTCCCACGGAGGAGATACTTGTTCCATTCCACTTAATATAACCAATAATGTCACTATATTATAATCTCATAACAAATAAAACAAAAATATATTTCCAAAGATTTTAAAAATAATGAACAAGGAATTGTTAATAATTTATAACAAGAAGACATGATTTTCAAGTATTTTGTCATCTGATTAGGTTTTTACTTCACTGTGGAATACTCTTGACTTCACATTCCCTAGAGTTTAAAGTATTTTGTTAGTTTCATTCTCTTGACACAATCAAATGACCCATTTTTTTTTAAGTAATAGATTTTATTTTCATAACTGTTGTAGATATAAGGAAAAGTTCAGAAAAGAGAGTTCCACATATGCACTTTCACCCATTATTAACCTTTTCATTAGTATGGTACATTTGTTAGAATCAATGAACCAATACTGATGCCTAATTGTTAACTAAATTCCGGAGCGTATTCTGATTTCCTTAGTTTTTAATATATTTTTCTGTTCCAGGATCCCATCCAAGGTACACATTATGTTTCATTATCATGTCTCCTTAGGGTATGTTCTGACTGTGACCGTTTTTTCTTAAAATGTAACAGGCTGTGACTTTCCTTGTTTTTGATGACCTTATTAGTTTAAAGGAGTGTTGGTCAAGTGTATTGAGGATGTTCTTCAACTGGAATTTGTCCAGTGTTTTTCTTGTGATTAGATTGAGCTATGGGTTTTAGGAGGAAGACCACAAAGGTGAAGTGCTCTTTTCATCATTTCAGGTAAAGAGAACATCCTATCAATATGAATTTGACTGCTAATGGTAATCTTGATCTCATGGCGGAAATAGTACAGGTCAGATTTCTCCATGGTAAGGTTACTTTTTTCCCTCGCTCTCCATACTATGCTCTTTGGATGGAGGTCACTTTTGGATAGAAGCCTGCACTTAGGAAGTAGAGAGTAATACTCTACCTTCTTTAAGGTGGAGGGTCTATATAATTTATTTGAAATTCTGCACAGGAGATTTGTCTCTTTTCCCTCATTTATTAATTTATTCAATAATTTCTTCATATCAGTAGGAACTCATAGTTATTTATTTTATAATTTGCATTATAATCCAAATGCCGCTTTATTTATTTATTTATTTATTTATTTATTTATTGTTCCAGCTTTGGATATTGGGAACTCTTTCATCTCTTATCTCCATCCATGTGTGTTTTTCAAAGGATCCCCATTTTTGACATAAACTCCAATATAATGTTAGCATTTGCCTAATTTTTCAGGGAGTGGACCATTGAGAAGACATAGTGTGGGAAAAAAAAAATCTCAAATCTTTGCAGCATTAAAAACAAGAAGTGATCAATGTTACAAAAGCCAAACTTGAAAATATGAGGCAATACAAGAACAGAGGATTTGACCAAATATGATCCAAAGTATTATGGATAAAGTAAGGATTTTTCACCATTTAATAATGATGTCAAAAAAATCTCTCTAAATCTTTTAAATCATTGTACTGTCCATATTTAGCAAAATAAGGTGGCATCAGCTTTTATCAGATATACACATTAAAAATCCTGAAAACTATTCCTCATTTTAGGATAATACCAAGCAGGAAGCCATCTCTATCACTTTTAGGAAATCACAAGAATTGCAATTTGTTTACTAGCCTCAGATTCAGAAATGCTTTCTCTGGAAATTGGACCACCCAAATTTTGCAAAACTTTATTAAGTAAAATTCTTTGCAGACCTGTAGATGATATTTAAGAAGTAATGGGCCTGATTTTTCCACTGTTTGAAGTGAGTCATGTTGGAAGAAAATTCTTAGGTTTTCAGGAAAACAGGTCAAAGATCCAGTGCGGGAGAATCTTAAAGAAAAAAGTATGTGCTGAACAAACCCACAAACATAAGAATCTTCCAGGGTTCTTCTTTAATCAGTACTCTAAATGTGGAAGCATGCTATTACCAGAAAAAAAAAAAATCGGATCTAAGGGTAATCTTGCAGACCCTTTATGTACGTATTGAATCACTCCTCCACTGTAAACACCAATCACCATGCCACTTTTTACGAACAGAAATACCATATAAAAGGCCAGATGATATTAAAATTAGGGTATTCCTCAGATTATTCTGATAATTCTGTTCACTACTTTTTAAGATGGATACACTTGGAAGAAACAGTCACAACTGGTCAGTTTTCATTTGTCAGTTGTGTGTGACTTGAGCAATCTTTTTTTGTCTCTCAGTTTCACTTTTTTTTTTATAAAAAAAACTCATTTCCTTAAGTCATTATGAGAACCTGAACATGAAAAATCATGCTAAGAGCTTACATTAAAGAACACCAATACTTACATATAATACATCCAGTCAGAAATGCAACTGATTCAACTGACTGATATCTAATCATAGATTAAAATATTTAGAGATAGGGAT
This sequence comes from Vulpes lagopus, assembly GCF_018345385.1. Classification (NCBI taxonomy): domain Eukaryota; kingdom Metazoa; phylum Chordata; class Mammalia; order Carnivora; family Canidae; genus Vulpes; species Vulpes lagopus. The sequence continues at coordinate 118,423,732 of NC_054829.1, read as the reverse complement.
GCCTGGGTGGCTCAGCAGTTGAGTGTCTGCCTTTTGCCCAGAGCGTGGTCCTGGAGTCCTGGGATCAAGTCCCACATTGTGCTCCCTGGGTGGAGTCTGCTTCTCCCTCTGCCTGTGTCTCTGTCTCTCTCTGTGTGTCTCTCATGAATAAATAAATAAAATCTTAAAAAAAATTATTTGAGACAAAAGTTTCCTAAATACTGTGTATATTTTTCTCTTCTATAGCACACTTCAGTGAGTTCAAAGCATTTTTGTTCCATTACATCTTCTTGATAGCTCTGTGGGATAAATATATTACAAACCTTATCATCTACTTTCCAATGGAAGGGAATTGAAGAGAAATGTTGTGAGTCATCCACGATGAATCATTAAGTGAATGAAATACTACCAAATTTCTTAAATTGTACTATAGGATTCTGGTTGTAATTCCTTATGAAAATAATGCAACTAGACAGATATAAAATTAGAACAGAACTAAAGACTTTCTACTCACTAGCTTAATCACCAAATTCCGGTCTCCTATTTTCCAGTAGTAAATAGCACAAGCAGTATTTTGGGACGTTCTAACTTACTATAGTTTTATATGGTATCAAAGTCCGTTTATGTAGCTCACCATGTATTTCTGCTGCTTCTCAAGAAGGCATTGACTTTATTTCAGTTCACGATTTGTGTTTTAATGCCATGGTAAGATGGGCAGAACTTTGGCTCACAATGAGGTAAGGGGAATTTCCTTTGGGCAATATTTCCAAAGGTATGTATTCTGTTGTTACCATTACAATTTTCTTGATAAAAGAAGTGGGAGCCCAAAGTCAGTAAACAAGTAAAAAAAGGAGCTGTTTTGCTTTCTATTTTATCGTGAAGCTGTGAGAATGAAAATAATATCACATAGATCACAGACATAATCTCTAATGAAATAGCAAGAGAATAACAAATGTGTTCTATTGTTTTCCTTGAATCATAAAAACAAAACACAAGAACAGCCTATGGACACATGAAGGTATAGGGCTTTTTTTTCTAAAAAGCTGTGTGAAAGAGAATGTTTACAGCAAAGAAAGATAAAGATAAATGCAGAGATGAGCGAGCATCAGAAGAGCATTCCTCGAGGACAGTTTTATCTAGAATTTGGAAACTAGAGACAGGAGCAGCTAACAAAGCACGCCCCCGGCAAATCCACGGGTATAAGAGGGGGAGTAGGGAAGAGCAGTTTTGGATTCTAAAAGGCCTTTCTGTATGAGTTAATCATCCTTACTGTTCACCTCCTAGCTCCTGTTATTTTCAGCACCAAATGGCACAGATGATAACCCTGTTTATTTATTCATTCACTCATTGATTCATTGATTCATTCATTTGTTCTTGCAACAAAGAATTCATGGAATGTCTATCAATTAGAATCTTTTTTTTTTATCTCCTCCCTTCCATGGGTGGTTCCAGAGAAAGACAGCAAAAGGCCGATTCTTATTTCTGTCAGCAGATGAGCCTGGAAAACTGCACACGTTCTCGAGTGGGTATCTGAAAGGTCTGGGCTCCAGGCACAACCCTGCACATCAAACACGCTGGGAAGGAAGGGGACAGCTGGCGTGCAGGGACTCTCCCTGGACCCCATCGCGCTTAAGTTGGTTCAAATAAAAATCCTTTGAAAATCCTTTCATCAGGCTTCAGGTCTGCTGGAGCTTTTCAGACTCTTCCTTATCACCTTCCCAGGAGAGCAGCTACTCTCTTCTGTGTTTGAGCAATTCCTTCCTTTTTAGCTATAAGAAAAACTCATTTAGACCTCCTAGGATCTTGACAATTTATGCTAAGATATGCGATTTCACTTTTCCCAGGTCCTAACTTGGACTGCAGTTATTCCCCCTTCCACCCTTTGCTCTTAGTCACATCAATCTTATGTCGCAGATTCAGAATTTTTTAAAAAAGTAAATGCTCGATGTCTGTAATAAACCTTCCATCAAGGGCCACTGGGGATAGGATTCTTACACTGAACCCCTCTATCATCCATGTGCATTGTGTTTTTTTTAAAATTTTGTATCAATATTATTTTTTTCTGATACTGATTATGTAGAATCAATTAATCTGATTTGTTGGGTGAACTTTAAAACACTCAGCTGAGGGATGACTGGGTGGCTCAGTGTTTGAGCATCTGTCTTTGGCTCAGGTCATGATTTCGGGGCCTGGGATCGAGTCCCACATCTGGCTCCCTGAAGGGAGGCTGCTTCTCCCTCTGCCTGTGTCTGTGTGTGTCTCTCTCTGTGTTTAATGGATAAAAAAATAAAATCTTTAAAAAAACATAAAACAAAAAAACAAAACAAAACAAAAAACATAAAACAACAACAACAACAAAAAACCCACTCCACTGAGCCCTTGATTTATATATGTGACAAACTGTTAGTGAGAACTTTGCTTTCTTGCCGGACATCCTATTGGAAGCTGGGTGCGGAGACCAATGAAACAAAATCTCTACTTTCCAGGAGTTTGGAGTTTAGTGGAAAAGCCAAGCGAGTACAGATGATGCACTGGGATAGTTCTTTGTGAACAGGACTAATCTGAATGTCCATTCTGTATGTTCCAATAGTTTAATTAAGAAATTTTTATATGATCCATCCACTGTACTTTTCCTTTCTTAGTACATATTTTTGCAGAGTTAGGCAAGCACATGTTTAAGTAACCATCATTCACCACTGAAATGATTTGGAAGAGTTCCTCCTCGCTCCCTCCCCCATTCCCTTATTCTTTTTTGTGGTAATTCTGCTCTCTTACGCCCACTGTCCCTGGCAACAAATATGAATTCTGCTCTCGTAGTTTTACCTTGTTAGGAAGTCCTATAATATGAAATAACAGAGTGTGTGGCCTTAGCAAAATGCATGCGCTATTCATCCAAATTGTCGACGATATCAAGATTGATTCTTTTTTATTATTGAATAAATAATATTCGATTATGCAGACATATACCATAGTTTATTTATTGCCTGTCAAGACACATTTGGGTGGTTTTAAGTTTTGAGCTATTATACATAAAACTGCTGCAAAAAAAAGGCTTTGCTGTGGGCATAGAGTTTCAATGTATGTGGTGAACACCCAGGAATGGGATTGCAGGGTTATATGGTACTTTTGTTTAACTTTGTAAGAAATTGCCAAACTGTCTTCTAAAGCATTGCTATCAACCTTATATGCCGGTTCCAGTTGCTCTGCATCCTGGTGAGCACTTCATTCTCCTAGGCCTGTAGTAGTATCTTTTTGTGACTTTAATGTTTGTGCCACCCTAATAACTACTGTACTTATTATTTTATTCATATATAGTCTTTAGGTAAGTATGCAAATCTCTTGCCCATTTATTTATGGTATTTTCTTATTGTTAAGTTTTGAGAATTTTAAATAATATATATTAGGTATATATATATATATAATATGTTAGGTGAATATATAAAAAATATATATTATATGTATAAAATGCATACACATAGTTATTTTCTGAGAATGTTTATCCCGAATAGATGTTGAGTTTTGTAAAATACTATTCCTGAATAGAAAATTGCGTGTTTTTTTTTCTTACTTAGTCTGCTATGTGTAAATTAAATCAATTCATTTTAGAATGTTGAACAAACTGAATTCTTAAGATACTCCTCATTTGGATATGATGTATTATCCTTTTTATATGTTATTGAAACTTTACAAAGTTTTATATTTATTTGTGTGTGTGTGAGAGAAAGAGAGAGAGAGAGAGAAAGAAGGAGAGAAGCGGGAGAATGTGCAAAGGGAAAGGGATGGAATCCTCAAACAGACTCCATGATGAGCACAGAGCCTGAGACTGACATGGGGCTTGACCCAGGACCCTGAGATCATGACCTGAGCCGAAATCAAGAGTTGGACAGTTAACTTACTGAGCCACCCAGGAGCCCCATATGATTGAATTTTAATAGTACTTAAAAAAAAATGTTGCTTTTTAGTTTATGAGGAATGTTGGCCTACAATTTTTTTCTTATGTCTTTGCTTGGTTTTGGCATCAGTCACACTCACTCATAAAATGATTCAAAAAATATTTCTTCTTTATTCTGGAACAATTTGTAGAATCTGTACAAACACTAAATAATCAAATATTGGTAGACTTTGTTAGCACAGCTTATTGTGTGTAGAGTCTTCTTTGTCTGAAGTTTTTCAAGTACAAATTCAGCAGTTTGTTTTATAGATCTGCGATTATTGAGGTTACCTATATCTATCTTCCTCAGTTGGACAGTTTATGTCCTTAGAGGAATTTTTCCACCTCATTTGAGTTGTCTGTTTTATGATATTATGTGTGTAATAGCTTGCACTACTTCCCCCAAATATCTATGCTAGATATTTGAAGTCTATGTTGGTCCATTCAGACTGCTATTACAAAATGCCACAAGCTAGGTAGATTGTGAACAATAGAGATGTATTGCTTATAGTTCTGGAGACTAGAAGTCAGTGCCAGCCTGGCCAGGTGAAGACCTTCTTCTGGGTTGTAGACTTTTACAATGTACTCTCACAGTGGGAGGGGCCAGGGAGTTCCATGGGTTTTTTTTTTTTTTTTTTCTTTAAAGATTTTATTTATTTATTCATGAGAGACAGAAAGAGAGAGAGAGAGAGAAAGAGAGAGAGAGAGGTGGAGACACAGGCAGAGGGAGAAGCAGGCTCCAGGCAGGGAGCTCAACGTGGGACTCGATCCCAGGACTCCAGGATCACGCCCTGGGCCAAAGGCAGGTGCCAAACCACTGAGCCACCCAGGGATCCCCTCCATGGGATTTCTTATAAAAGTACTCCACCCTCATGATTTTGGCACCTCCCAGTAACCCCACCTACTAATGCCATCATCTTTGGAGGTTAGGATTTCAACGTATGAATGTGAGGGTACGGTAGGAGGATTGTGCACAAACATTGGAACCAGAGCAAGTCCTAATCTCCATATCTCAGAATGTAATCTTATTTGGAAATAGATTATTAGCAGAGGCAGTTAAGATGAGGTCATTCTGGAGTAGGTTAGGTCCCTAATTCAGTATACCTGGTGTTATTACAAAAAGAGGAAATTTGCATAGACATGCACACAGGTAGATGACCATGTAAAGTTACGCTGTTGAGTTATGTTGTCACAAGCCAAGAAACTATGAAACTAGAAGCGAGCCCTGAGACAGATCCTTTCTAGTACCTTAAGAAGGAACATGATCCTTGCTGATACCTTGAACTTGAACTTCTAGTCTCTAGAACTGTGAAACAATAAACTTATGTTGTTTAAGACACTCAGTTTGTGGTACTTTGTTATGGCAGCTTTAGCCGACTAATATGGCACTGTTCATGTCCTAATGTTTGTAGAATATCTAGTGATGTCACCTCTTATTTCTGAAAGTTGTAATTTATGTCTTCTCCCTTTTCTGTTCTTTGTCAGACTCAAGGTTTTATCAAAATTATTGATTTCTATAAAGAAGTATTGATTTAAATGATTTTCTATATTGTTATTTTTGTTTTTATTATATCTCTTCTGATTTCATGTGGTTTAATTTGCTCTTTTTTATAACTTCTTAAAATGCAAGTGTTGGTTATTTTTTTTTATTTTTTTATATATAAGCAATTTTTTTATATATAAGCAATCAATTCTATAAATCTCCCCTTAAGCACTACTTTATCTACAGTTTGTCCTATAAACTTTGATATACTGAGTTTTCATTTTATTCAGTTAGAAATATTTTCTGATTTCCTGTGTCCTATGTGGCTTTCTCTTTGACCCATTAGTTATATAAGGATGTGTTATTTAATTTCCAAATATTTGGGGATTTTCCAGTTATCTGATTCCTCATTTAATTCAGTTTTGTTCCAAATTATACTTTCAATTATTTTAAATTTGTTTTTTTTTTTTTTTTTGCTTGTTCGTTTTATGGCTCAGAATATGATTTCTCTTTGTGAGTGCTAATTTACATCTATAGTTTAAATGAGGGACTCACAATGTTTACTTATTCCTAGATACCTCCCATGTAACTTTACGTGGGCTAGAAAAAAGGGAAGTTTTTTCTTTTGTGCTCTTTATATTGTAAGACTTCTTATGGCTTCTTAAGGACTAGGTATTTGACATCAAAATATTTTTTTCTGATTCTGACTTTTTCTGATTTCTGACTCAACATATGAAAAGATGTTGAACATCATTAATTATCAAGGAAATGCAAATCAAAACCACAATGAGATATCACCTTACACCTGTCAGAATGTCTGGAGTCAAAAAGATAAGACCTAATAACTATTGGCAAGGATGTGGAGAAAAAGACACCCTAGTACACTATTGCTGGGAATGCAAATTGATGCCACTGTGAAAACCAGTATGGAGGTTCCTCAAAAAGCTAAAAATAAAATTACCACATAATCTGATAATTCCACTACTGATATTTACTCCCCAAACTCAAAAACGTTAATTAAAAAGGATCCATGCATACTTATGTTTGCTGAAGCATTATTTACAATAGCCAAGAAGATATGGAAGCAACTCAATGTCCATCATTAGATCAATAGATAAAGAGGATGTGGTATAAGCACACACACATACACACACAGGAGTATTACTCATCTATAAAAGAGAATGAGATCTTGCTAATTGCAAAAACATGGACGGACCTAGAAGGTATAATACTAAGTGAAATAAGTCAGATGAAGACAAGTACTATATGATTTCACTCATGTGGAATTTAACAAACAAAACAAAACAAAGAAAAAAGAGACAAAAAATAATAATCTCTTAAATACAGAGAACAAACTGGTGGTTGCCAGAGGGAAGGTGGGTGGGGGAAATGGGGGAAATAGATAAAGGAGATTAAGAGTACCCTGACTGTGATTAGCACTGAGTAACGTATAGAATTGTTAAATCATTGTACTGTACTGTATGTTAAGCTAACATAACACCGCTTATTAATTTCACTTCAAATTAAAGAAAAGAAACTTGATCTGCAAAAAAATAGTTATCTCTTTTCTGATTTGATGTAACATCACTTCTTTGATATGATAGATGATGTCTGGATTTGCGTGGAAAGCACGGACTTACACCAAGGGGGAAAATGCCATGGGTGATATATCAAAATATGATCCTGCCAACTCTTCACACCCTACACTAAAGTGTAAGTTCTTTTATGGTAGGGATTATGTCTCATTTTTCTTAATAAACCCAAGGAAGACAGTCAGTTACATAGTAGAGACTTAGTAAATATTTCTTGAATAAATTAAGACACAGAAATAGGAAAGTTTAGTTGACAGGTCTAGGAATGAAGGATTTATAGGGGACATACCAAAAACCATATTTTCCAGACAGACAAAGAGGAAAAGATAATGTTCAGCCAAATGCAATTGACACCTTTACAATTTCATTTTCTAAAGGCCAATAAATTATTTACGATACTAGGAGCAGAGATTGTTATGGTGTTTTCATATAATTCATGTAAGTTCAGAACCTATAAAACCAACAGCATGCATTTAGCAACACATATATTAACAGGTTCCAAGGATAAAACAAATAAGTGAATGTTAACATGCTGCAATTGTTTCTCTTTCTTAAACCTGAAATGCATATGCTCCTAAATCAGGATAGAACCACACCCAGAACTGTGATTGGTACCACATTCGGTCCACAGCTTGAATGTTATAAAATTTGTACAACAAATTTGATGAATATGGATGAAAGATCTTGGAGGCCAAGAAACATAAAGTGTTTTAGAAAGCAAATCAATTTAGGTCAGAGTATTGTTTTGTTATATGGCATATAACAAGGAGAAACATTTCTTCATTTCACATGGGATATAATATCCTGCAATTTTATCCTCATTTCTAAAGCCTCAGCAAACTGTAATTCACAGGCTGGCATGACTTCAGTGGGTGCCGACTTACAGAAGAAGAGGGTTTTTTTTTTTTAAGTTTTATTTATATTTTCTTCACCACACTGTGAAGTGCCCCTGATGCTTTGTTTCTCAGAGGCAGGATTAGAGCACAGATGGGAGAAGAAAGGCATGAAATTCTATACTTTGAAACATTCAGTCAAGATTTATACTGTATCTCTTCTTACCTGGCGCCTCTGTAATACCCTCCATTGGAGAGTTTCAAAGCCCATGAAGCTTCACAGTTGTATAAATAGGTAAAATTTTAAAACTTTCATCTGTGAGAAGATTAATCAAACTGCAGTGGAGGTGAAATTACAAGGAACAAGTGGGAAGAGGGCACCCTTGTTATTTGTTTGTTTTGTCAATAAGATCTAATGTCAAATAGATCTGGCCCAGTTTAGGAGGCCTGGAAAGCCTTAGTTCTCTCTGTTTACTTCTTCTCGGCTCTGGTCCAGTTAGGCCATTGACAATTAAGGAAAAATACTACTTTCTCTCTCATGTGTCTTACATATGCATCCATAGTACAAAATAATCTGTACCACAACCACATCAAATGCTTTTATTTTTGGTTGGCCTTTTTATACTTAGCATTTTGGTAAATTATAATCTGCCTCTTGCATAAACATGTTCTAAAAATATAAGCCAGCAGCTATTCCCCCAAGAAATAATTTTTGCCAAACAGGTTAGATTTTCCTTCAAACTGCAATCAATGGTAGGACATGGATATTTTTTTTTCCAAATATAAAAATAAAATTCTTTGAAAAGTAAGGATTCTGTTATAGTGGGAGAAAAAAAAAGGATCTGTGGGGAAGGAACAGGTTATATCATAAACCATGTGAAATTTTAAGTTCTTCTTTTTGCATATTTTATATGACCAGATTAAATTCATTTTGGATTACTCATATGCAAAAGAAAATGATCGGTTAACATATCTTAGTCAGCTTTGGTTAGGAAAACAGAAGCTATTCTGCATAAGCCAGAAATAAGTTTAATTCAGAATTAAGGGCGTAAGCTATTGTTGGAGAAGCTGAGATAAGGGATGTCTGGAAAGCACAACTGAAGGTCAGAGGTTGACAGTGAATATTTTAAAGCCATGGTTCTCCATTGAGGGCAATTATGCCCCCCCCCCCCCCCCAACAAGGGAACATTCGGCAATGCCTGGAAACATTTTTAATTGTCCTGACTGGTGGCAGAGGGCTGCTTCAGGGTTCTTACGGGTAGAGGTCAGGTGTTTTACCCATGCTGCCTTGGGTGAGGGTTGGTGATGCAGATCAAGAGAGAGAAACAAGAAAGAGTTCTAAAATTTTGTTATACTCACAGTTCTGGAGGAAGAACTCAGCAAGCTGTGCAGAGCCACTGAGGGGAAATTCTGGGTTCAGTCCTGAGGCTAATGGAGAAGGCACAACTGTGTGCCGTGCCTTTGCTGTGGTTTCTGGAAGAAGGAAAACATATGAGGAGGTAAGTTGGTGATGGGGTTCAGAAAACACTACCCCAAAATGTGGCGCATTGGCATATTGACTATCTTAAGCTGAAGGAATTTGAGAAAATGACAGAAGTAAGGTCTCTCTGCCTCCCCCCTGCCCCACCTTCTTGCCTGAAACAGGCCACGTAGGACCCAAAGGAAGGAAGACATTCACCAGAATTGGGGAGTTTTGGAGCCAAGAAATCAGTACAAACCAACTCTTCCTAGTTACTACTTCATGATTTACTACTCCCAGTCCCAACCCCTTTGTCTTGTCAATTCTTTACAAACGTATCATTTCAAAAAACAAAACAAAATAAAACAAAACAAAACAAATGTATCATTTCTTTGTGTAAAAGATATAGAAACTTCTTTCTCTGGTTGCTCTTATGACCCAAGATAGGATATAAAATAAATACAAATATCTGGTAACTATAGAGAAAGAGATGGTCTCAGGGTATGGATGAAATCTACCAATCTTGTAGAAAAAAATGCATATTTTTAAGCGATGCATACAAGAGTTAGAATATTAAGGAGTGCTTATTATTTATTTATTTGTTTGTTTATTTTTGTGGTTTCAAGTTTTTATTTAAGTTCCAGTTACTTAATATATAGTGTAATATCAGTTTCAGGTGTAGAACTTAGTGATTCATCACTTACACACGGCATCCAGTGCTCGTCACAAGTGCCCTCCTTTAATTCCCATCACTGAGTTACCCCATCTCTCCCCAAACCCTCAGTTTGTCCTCTTATACTTAAGAGTCTATTTCCTGGTTTTCATCTCTCTCTTTTCCCCCTTTTTTCATCTGTTAAATTTCTTAAATTCCACATACGAGTGAAATCATATGGTATTATATTTCCATACTTGATAGAAACATGTGTAGAATATTAATTTGGGAGAAAACATATAAAGCAATAGTTCTACTAGTGAGATTTGGAGTTAAATATTCTAATTTCAGTTCCATTGTTAGTAACTGATGAGCCTTAAGCAAGTGATGGTCTCACAAAAACAGTTTCCTTAATGTAGTAAGTTCTGGTAATTTCCTTGGATTGTTGTTGACATTAAGTGAAATATAGTATGGAAAGCATCCAAGTGATGTCTGGTGCAAAGTTGATGGTCAATAAATCTATTTATATCCCCTCACCCCTGCCGACTTTGTCCTTCAATAACTACAACAATGAAACCCAATCTAATTCCTCTTGTAAGAGAGAAAGTTGAGTAAGTAGAAAAAAGGAAGTGGAGCATAATAAGATTTAATGACATGGATGCTGAGGTTTAATAGAAGTGGGGTTTTATCTCATCTGAAATGGGAATAATACTGATATTTACTTTATATGAAGATTATTAAGATTACATGAGATCATGGAAGTTACTTAACACATAGTTTATTTTTTTTATTTTTTTAAACACATAGTTTATAATATAGTATGTGGTTGATAAATCTTAGCCGATAAAGGATCATTATAGAATAATAACAACATTAATATTTGAATTTCCGTAAAAAGAATGTAGTAAAAAATTCTCTGAAAAGGAAGTATCCATTTGACAAGCTGACTAGATGGTTGATAATTTATTTTAGATATAGAATTGCTTTCCATATTATAAAATAGAAATAGGAGGTTTTATAGTTTCTCAAAAATTACCCTTAATCAGAAAATGATGTTTTTTTTCTCTCCCTCCATCCCATTCATTGCCTGTCCATAGTTGTTAAACCTACGTAAGGCAAGAAGTGCTGGAGTTCCTTATCCTCAGCCTCAGAACTGACCTCTCAGGCTGGCTTGGTGGCCTCTTTGGGTACTAGAGCTAGGGGTGCTTCATAATAAAATAAGGAGTCAATCTGCCTATAAATCTCTCCAGGTTCAAATATTTCTGCTGGAGACAGAGTCTCATTAGTGTTCTCAAATTTGGACTTTCAACCCACACTGGTTATTTAACATAAGTTTGGTCTCCTCATGGAAAAATTGAAGAGCAGACTTGCTATGCATTTACATGAGACCCAAACAGATAATTACATTATTCGGGTTTGCTTCATTTGGAGCATCAGTTCCTCTTGCTAAGTTTTCAGGTAAGTCAGCCTCGCTCCTCAGGACTCTTGTGGGCTGTGTAGCTTTGTTCCACGCCTCCTTCTGTGCACCCCAGCTGGTTGACAGCCTCTCTTAAATTTCCTCAGGGTTCTCTTTTTCACCAGGACTTTGCTACTCCAAGAATAAATCACGATTACACATTTCCTTTCCCTCCAGCTGTCTTTTGGTACTCCCGTCTCGTTCTCGAGTTTTCCTGCTTTCAAAACCATTCCTTTAGTCCTTGCAACCTTGCTCTCTGACACAGCATTCATGTCTCCTCTGTAATTTCTGTTCTTCATGGTCGGTACCAATGTGCTTTTCAGTGAGCAACTACTCATTAAACACCTACCACTTGTCAGGCACACATGTCTGAAGAGACAACTTTGCCATTCTGTGGCTTTTTCTTTTTTTTTTCACCAGTTCTAATAAGTGCACATCTGGCTTCTCTCTCCGTCCTGCAGTTTCTTCCTGACTGTCTATGGGGTGGGAGAAGTGATTTATTTTCTGAAGCAAATTCTGTTGTTTTAGAGATAAAGACACACTCAGTTCCCAAACACAATGCCTTTCACACAACCATCTCTGCAGGGCACTGAAAAGTTATCGCAGTTGAGGCCTCCTGGTTTCAGGTTTGCAGGTGCATTTCGAAAATGGTTAGAAAAAAACTCAATTATCATCTTACTCTTTTTTTTTTTTTTAAAAAACACATGAAGCCATTCTTGGCTAAAACGTTTTGGGACATTTGCATTGTTTCAGGAAAAGGTCAAAACTCCATAGATTGCAAACTCCTTTTTTTGTTGTTGTTGTTGTTGTTGCTGTTGTTTCAAGTTTTTATTTAAAATCTAGTTAGATAACATACAGTGCAATGTTGGTTTCGGGGGTACAATTTAGTGATTCATCACTAACATACAACACCCAGAGCTCATCACAAGTGCCTTCCTTAATGCGCATCACCCATTTAACCCACACCCTCAGTTTGTTCTCTATAGTTAAGAGTCTCTTACCCTTTGCCTCCCTCTCTCCCCTTTTTTTCCTCTTCCTTCCCCTCTGTTCATCTGTTTTGTTTCTTAAGTTCCACCTATGAGTGAAATCATATGGTATTTGTCTTTCTCTGACTGACTTATTTTGCTCAGCATAATAGACTCTATGCAAGCTCCTTCTTGATCTGCTCTCTGATAACTTTCCAGCTTTATCTATCAAGTTCTCCCCTTTGCCTTTAATATTCAAATACCGAGTTACTCTAAAGATATGTCTCTTCTTGCTCATCTTGTGCTTTGTACCTGCTGCTCTGTATATACTTGTCACACTTTCTCACTCTCCTGACTTTGCCAGTGTTAATTCTCCTTTCATCTCTCCATGCGTATCCCTTTCTGGGAGCAGCCTCCCCGACTTCCCAGTCTCCTGAAACATCTGTTCAATGAAGGACTTTACATTTTAACACTGGTCACAACTAATACACATTTTATTGCTTCCATACAAATATCCCAATGATCATTCCAAATAACCTCCCTAATTTCCGAAACTGAAACCAAGTAGCAAACTCCCCTCTACACTTCTCTGTTTGAAGGATGCTACGGACGTTTTGTTTTCTCCAACGGCTTCCCCATATTATCTTGCAAGTTGAGCCAATATTTAAACTATTTAGAGTAGTTCAAATTACAGTGTTTCACCCTGACTTGTAAGCTTCTCAGCGGCAAGGCATAACATTACTTGTTAATAATGTAGTAACCAGGATAAAACATTTTTTAAATTGCTTTTGAAAGGAGACCAGTGCTCATTTATTTTTGCATTGTTAATAGAGTACCTGACACCGAGGTAACTGGGGCATCTAATTGCTGATATTAACTATGGAACTGACATTCACATTTAACACAGGATTGCATAGAAAATATAGACAAAATTTATTTCTTAGAAATTAATGAAGAATGAGCAATGGTGGCTAACTGAATTAGCGTAATTATCATCAAACACACCCTATTTAGTCAGCTCTGATGTATAAGGTCAATTAAGGTATATACCCATAGATGGTTGCCTGTAGAACCTCTTCTGACATGTTAAATGTCCTCATAAGGCAGGGATTAAATTTCCGCTATTATTTTTCTAGTTGCTGTTTTCATTTTTAATTAAAGGGAGAGAAAGCTGTGCAGAACTTCCCTTTATGTACATCTTGAGAGTCATCAGTAAATATAAATACGTGGCTCATGGAAAGCAAGGAAAATCTGGATAAGTCAGACGTTTAAATTGGGCTAGATTTTTCATATTAAGAAACATCATTACTTGTCACAACTTTTTGTTGCTGTCATTGTTCCTTTTGCTGTACAAATAAGGAATGGTATTCTTTACTCTAGTTAAAATCTCCTTCTCTGTTTTTTTATGTGGATTTGAGAGCACCCAAAGTCTAACAGGGAGCCAGTGTGAGTAATACTAATCGCACTTCATGCATTTAATGCTTGACAGTATACAAAGCCCTTTTTCATGGACTGCTTTTAAAAAGTTACCTACTTTATCCCTGTGAAGGGTATTAGGCAGCTATTTTTGCCCAGAAACTGTAAACTTCTTGACAGAGGATTTGTCATGATCTCTGCATTTTTAGCACCTGGCATATTTTCTGGAGAATTACTGGTGTTCAATACTTTAAAAAAAAAAATGATGAGGGGGACTTGGGTTGCTCAGTTGGTTGAGTATCTAACTCTTGGTTTCAGCTCAGGTCATGATCTCAGGGTCATGAGATCAAGCCTTGCATTGGACTCCTAGCTCAGTGGGGATCCTGCTTGAGATTCTCTCTCTCTCCTTCTCCCCCCTCTCTCACATACATAAATAAATCTTTAAACAATGAATAAATGAGTAAATAGGAAAAAAAGTTAAATGATTTTTGAAAATTTACAATTTGAGTAAATGGCAGAGAGAGATATCAGACCCAGATTTTCTGACTTCTAAACTATTTTGAATCTGAGAAAATATAATAAACTGCTTGGATCTGAGGAGGTGGAATCCTTTCTATATCCTAAAGTGGCTGTATGTGCAGTAGGATACACATCCTGTTAGGAAGGGAAGACTGGTGTAAGATAAGATTATGGAATTGAAAGATATACAAGTCAGGACGCAGAAAAGTCAATATGGATTGTGTATGAGAGTGGGAAGGTAGACAGGCTAGTGGAGCTGTGAGAGCTGCTCTGATGCACAGTTTGGGAGCTTTCGGTGAGATAAAAACCTTTATATCATGCTAGAATTAATTGTTCCAGTTTTTGTTTTTTATTGTGAGTAAAATATACATAACACAAGATTGATCTTTTTTAACCATCAGATTTGTAAAAAATTAAAAACAGGGTTGTCATATGATCCAGCAATCCCACTGTTGGATATATGCCCAAAAGAAATGAAAGCAGGGATGGACTAAGACAGATCCTAGCACACTCATGTTCTTTTTTTTTTTCTTTCAGATTTTATTTATTTATTGATGAGAGACAGAGAGAAAGAGAGAGAGAGAGAGAGAGAGAGAGAGAGAGAGAGAGGCAGAGACACAGGCAGAGGGAGAAGCAGGCTCCATGCAGGGAGCCTGATGCTGGACTCGATCACGGGACTTCAGGATCATGCCCTGGGCTGAAGGCAGGCACTAAGCCACTGAGCCACCCAGGGATCCCACACACTCATGTTCATAGCAGCATTGTTCACAGCGGCCAAAAAGCGGAAGCAACCCAAGTGTCATCCATGGATGAATGGATAAATAAAATGTGGTATATACATACAATGGAATACTACTCAGCCTTAGAAAGGGAAGAAATTCTGACACATGCTACAACATGGACGAAAGTTGAGACAATATGCTAAGTTAAATAAGCCATTTAGAAAAGGACAAATATTGCATGAAACAATTTTAAAACAGCCAAAATTGACATCATAAGCATTCTGCAAGTATTCTTGCAGATGGCCTTAATCCCTTTACTTAGGATTTTATTTTTTACCAAACATGAAATTCAGGAAATTCATCTTACTTCGAGTCTCTCTATTCTAGTGTAATAGTATTACTGAAAGTATTTATTGTGAGGACACCTTGGTGGCTCAATCTGCCCTCAGCTCAGGTCTTGATCCTGGGGTCCTGGGATCAAGTACTGTGTCTGGCTCCCTGCAGGGAGCCTGCTTCTCCCTTTGCCTATGTCTCTCCACCTCTCTCTGTGTGTCTCTCATGAATAAATAAATAAAAATCTTTTTTTAAAATATTGTGTTATCATGGCTTTTGCAAGCAAAAATGACACGAAATGTGTATCTAAAAGATAGACTCTAAAATCAAATTTTTGCAAAAAATATATGCCCATTTTGAGGGTAATATGCAGTAGATTTGGATAACACAACTGTAAGGGAACTGAAATAAACATTCCTGCTTTCCAGTTTTGTTTTTTTGTTTCAGTTTAAATTATATCCTTTTTTTAAAAAAGGCTACACATCTAACATGGAGGCCTCCATGGGGCCTGAATCCACCACCCTGAGGTCAAGAGCTGAGCTGAGATCAGGACTTGGACACCTAACCAACTGAGCTATCAGGTGCCCCTAAATTGTATCGTATGAACTGTGTTTCCTAATTCCTTATTTATTAGGGTAAAGAAAGTTAAGGAAAAAGGGAAAGACTAAATTGTCATACATTTAAAAAATTATAAAATTTTTTGAGATAAGTTATAAGAACAATATAATTGGAGAAAACATTTTAAAATGGTAATTATAAAAAAAAATGGTAATTATAATTACTTTTAATTTATAATATGTTAAAAACCAAAATAGCCTGTAATCCCAAGACAGTTAATTCTGTTAAAAAATAGTAGAAGTCATATAAATTATTGTAAGAATATGAGCAATACAGAAACTAAAAGAGATAAAATATCTATATTTCTTTAATTTTACTTCCATATGCTAGGAGTAATTAATGTTAATTTTTTTGTTATTCTTCTTGAAGGCAAATACTATGTATTTCCACATACATTCTTTGTTTTTATAACATTATTATAACGTGGCTCTTGGTCCAAATCAACACTTGTAAATCTATTTTATTATTATTTTTTTATCTGCACAATATCCCTAGGTTTGATTGTGTATAACTGTTCAGCCCATGTCCATGATTTCTGTCCATTATCAGCTTTCTTACCATTATCAGCTTCTTCAAATCTGTTACCCACACCACAACTGAAGGGATCTTTTTGAAATTAAGAGCAATTTAAAATTTAAAAAAATTAGATTACTATGTAAAATTTTGCAATGACTCTTTATGAATCCACATTATACCTGACACAGAAAACATTATGCTAGATTTTTGATGAATGAGAGGAAGGAAAGCCTTACACTGAAGGAAGGAAAAAGGAAGGAAGGAAGATAGAAATGAGAGAAAGAAAAATTTTAACCAGTTGTTCCCCCCTTTTTTGGTTATTTAAAAAATCTTGAAATGAGTATACTTATTACATGCATTTAAGCATAACTGTGCAAAGATTTCTTTGTAAGAATATATATCTTTGCAAGATGCATGGTCAAAGGAATCTGTACTAGTTTGAGTTTGCCTACACAAGAGTCTGCCCAAATACATGACACCAACGTTGATTCCCCCCCCGCCCCCGCTAGTGTATGACTGTTGTCCTATTTCCTGACCAATACTATGTTTCAAAAGGTTCAAAAATTTTTTGCTAATATAGAAGGTTACCTTATTTCTTAACAGAATAAGATTGAGCATCTTTTCATATGCTTATTGAGTACCTATTTTTTTTTCAAAATGTCCTCTTCTATTCATTACTGCACAAATGGCTGATGTTTTCTTATGTTCTCAATTATGCATATTTTCTCCATAGTACCCATATGCTTTCGATTTGTAAAAAATATATCTGGCAATTAAATAGTGCACTTTATTTGTCGATGTGGTTGAAAATATGCATGCAACTCTAAACTACTTCAATCATTTGGTTAGTGTGTGGCATTATTGAAATAAATATAGATTTGAAAACAGTATGAGGTAATTTGTTTCACCTGGAAACACTAGCTAGAGAATATACAACCACTTCCAGCCATTTTGCCTACAGGTGAGTAGGTGTCCCTATGGTGGATGATGGATGAAACCTGTAACCAATACAGGCAGAACAAGATTCAGCACGTGATGGTGACTCAGTCACACTGGCCTCATATATAAGCAAATTACTGTTTTTATTCTTGTAAGTTTTAACAATATGATGAATAATGCTCTATAAAATTCATATTGTTTCATTGTATTTTACCTATATATGTTTTCCTAAGTTAAATTCATTTTTGATATATGAAAAATGCTGCTTTTAATTATCAATAAAAGAGGCAATATAAAATCGTTCATTGTTAATATTTTTCATATTTATAGAGTTTATATTTCTGTACATTAGAAGTAAATATTACAATGAAAAATAGCTCTTTGTGTGATTTTTTTTCTGGTGTTTATTGGAACTGGAGATAATAATATTGATTATGTGGAATTGTACAAATGTATTTTAATGAAAAAGAGACAATGCCTAAGTATTTGAAAGAGCTACGCCAGCTTCCAACCCAAAAAAGATTATGATGTGAATTAGTAACTCATAATGAAAAAAATTGCTTACATGAATGATATATATAAACGCTGAAATTTAATGAAGTCTCACATTCAGGGCTGTGAGTAGAAAAAAAAAAAGCTGTTTGATAGGAACCAATTACATACTTTGGTTGACTTTTCTTATTTATGGTAATTTTGTAAATTTAGTCTTCAATAATCTATTCTTAAAATACAAATAGAAATAGAAATATGTTCATTTTCTGTCACTGAAACCAGAATATTTGTGCAAAATCAATATGTCATTATAAAAAGTTAATTTTTTGTTTTTGTATGTAAAGAGGATCACTTGTAATACTGATGTTTGTATGTTAAGAGCAAGAATATTGATTTTTAATTTTTTTTGTCTTAGAACATAAATTGAAGGGACTAATTTGGTCTTTAATATGGAATACCAGTTATAAGTACATTCCTTTTGGTAATTGAAATTACTAGAAAGTTTAATTTGACTTATTGTCTTTAATTATGATTCATTTTAATTTCATTAGACTTAAATTACTCTAGATTTACACTTGTTAAGGATGTTCCACTGTGACTACTGAGTAGTTTTCAGCACTCACACAATCTCAGCTTCAGAAATGAATAATTTGGGATCCCTGGGTGGCTCAGTGGTTGAGCATCTGCCTTTGGCCCAGGGTGTTGGTCCTGGAGTCCCAGGATGAGTCCCAGGATGAGTCCCAGGATCGAGTCCCATGTCGGGCTCCCTGGATGGAGCCTGCTTCTCCCTCTGCCCGTGTCTCTGCCTCTCTTTCTGTGTCTCTCATGAATAAATAAATCTTTAAAAAAAGGAACAAATTTTTGGAGAAATTTGTATTCATAAAAATGCTTAAACATACATAAAAGTGTATTTTTATTCATGTGAAAAGCAACATATTTTCAAATTGGGCCAGAAAATGTAAAATACTCCCTTAAAGAAAACCATTTTTAAGGTTTACATTCAACAGAAATTAGAGCCAAGCACCTATACGTAACAAAAAAACAAAAGCGAAAATGTTGAATGTTGTAGAACCTCTTATGTTGGCTGCTACCCAAAAATAAAAAACAAAAACAAAAACTTCCTTCTTACTAAGATTCATGTATACTTCTTAAGAGGAAATCATAATTTTAGTATTTCCCTGCTGTAAAATTCAGAAAAAAATAAATAAAGAGGAGTTTAGGGTATTTTGGAGATAGAATATGATAACCTGTAAAAGATGTTGTTCAGTGTAATCTGATTTTTGTCACATTGGGAAAGTGACTGCTAGCTCCACATGAACTACAGAAGAACAGCTGTAAGCGTCTGCAGGATATTTGCACCACTTTAATCTTTTGGCTCATCTTCAAAGAGGTTTCCAAGCAGAGTTCAAAATCTAAGCTCTGAAATACTCCCTGTAACCCAGATTAGAGGTTGAATCTGCATACTAAATCCCAGGTAGGAGGTAATCACAGAGTCGGAAGTCACTTAAGGATCAAATGGCAGCTGTTGCGTTAAGTAGCTATCCAAGACTGCCTACAGAGAAGAATGAAAATCTGCCTTCCCATTCTGCTTTATTCTGCAGATTGTAGATATTTTGTCTTCATTGTTACTGTGGCTTTCTCTCTTACGGGTGATTGTCCTGGTATAGTTTTATCCTTGAGCCAAATATTTACTGAGTTACAGTAAATATCAGTTAGAATCCCTGAAAATTCAAGTAATACACAAATCAAACGAGCTTAAACAGTAAAGACCCTTCTTAACTCATGCAACTAGAATTCCAGAAGCAGGCCTGGTTTCAGGATCAGTTCATTCTTGAATTCAAAGATAACAATTCGGGATTCTTTGCTGGCCTTTGGATTTGCTTACCAGCAATGTTGGCTTTATCCTAAGGCTGAGTGAACGGATGGTTGTTGTGGCCAAGGGCCGTGGTGTCTGGGCTGCATTCTTTGTGTACAGTGAGAGTGAGTGCTTAGCTTCCCACTGTTAACTTTGAGGAGAAAACTTTCCAGAGATCCAAAGGAAACTTTTCCTCATATCTCCTTAGTCTGAATTGGAACACATTTTCAGACGTAAATTAATCAATGACAGGTGTGTGTGGGGGGATATGTGTATCCTCAGATCAGTCAAGTTTATCTCTTGAGCTGATAGTAATTATTCAAACACCATATCAATTACTCAGTGGGGTGATGCGCAAATGGATACAGAGGGGGCTGTCTCAACATGCACTACCGCCTGGCCCTCTCGTTCTCCCAACATCCATATAGAGCATCCTTCCTACTGTACAGCTTTAAGAATGTTCATTTTACACAAAATATTCTCATCCATCCATTTTGGAGTCATGGTAAGAACCTTTGGCTTTTCCTTACTTGAATTTCATTTTACTTTTTAACCTGAAAGATTTGAATTCCAGCCTTGTGCCTTCATTGACATTACATTTCACTTGAGAATGTTTTCAATTTTGTTTGAAAAAATTTCCCCCATATATTCTATATATTTTAACACATGCCAACTTTTAACTGATGTGATGCACACCGTCACTGATCATTCGATACCCTGACTTCCTTATTATGTATCTGAAAAACTAGAAAATGGACTTAGTTAAATTCTTTTTAAGGGATAAAGATTAAGTTATTTGTAGTTTTATTGTAAGAACTCAAAACCCTGAGTTTGAATTTCTCTTAAGGAAAAGAAACATCCTTTATCAACATAGTTTGCATGTATTTTCACTATATAGGTATATAGTGAATATAAATATATGTATACATAAATATATAATATCTTTATATATGTAGCATTATGTGTAGCTTTTTAAGAACCATAATAATGTTGCAATTATTCTATCATCCACCCATTTCAGTAATAAGCTAATTTCAATTAATCAGACTTTTCAAAGATTCCATTGGTAAGTGTGCACTAATACTAATGACATTAGTATGGTTTTAGAAACAGTCATATTGGGACACCTAGGTGGCTCAGTGGTTGAGCATCTGCCTTCCACCCAGGGCGTGATCCTGGAGTCCTGGGATCTAGTTCCACATCAGGCTCCCTGCATGGAGCCTGCTTCTCTCTCTGCCTGTGTCTCTGCCTCTCTCTCTCTCTCTCTCTCTCTCTTTATTGAATAAATAAATAAAATCTTTTAAAAAAGAAACAGTTATACTTAAGGAGAGCAAACTCTGTCTCAGAATTTAATTTCTAGAATGAGAGCAAGAGACTCTCCACTTCGGATATTTAAAAAAAAACAAACAAACACACAAAACTTCAAAACCTCAAACAACTTTTCAAACATCAATGGGTAGGGTATTTTTGTTTTGTATAGCTGGTGCAAAACCATTCTATTTCCACATCTGAAAATTCATTTGTTAATTTCAAGCAAGCTATTGACTATTTAAGAATGACCATAATCAATGATGAATCTTTTTCCTAAGTACAATTGCATACAGATAGAAAGCATTCAAGTGCAATTAACTATGTAACTGCACACAGATACATTTTTAAGGGTCGCTTCTTATGAAAATTTAGTCTTTTATTATTCAGGCAAATCATGTCGGGTTGTAATGATGTAGATTTAAACCTGCCTGTATTTTAACACTAACTGGTTTAAGTCTAATACTTAAATTACATTCTTGGTGTTTTTTTTTAACATGCTTCTTGTTGTGGGATCTTTCTCTTCTTTTTAAAAACAAATTACCCACGGGTTATAATTATATTTCTTAGTGTAATGAATGTAAATATGGCATGTGGAAGAATCTGAGAGGGATGCCAGAAAATGCCTTCAAAATTAAATGTGGCAAAATACTAAGGGTTGTAGGGTGATTTCTCTAGCACTCCTCCTTCCCCTGTATCCCAAAATGCTAAATGGTATTTGGATTATTAGAATAATGTCAGTTCATATTTTAAGAAACTATTTTCTGAATCTAAGTTCAAAATTTCTATACCACTCAAATCAATCTTTAACATTTAGACTTGCAGAAATGAAGATTCAAAAGTTGAGGGGTAAGATCCTTTACTTCTCAGATTACAGTCTTAATGATTTATATGTCTGTGTTCAAGATTTCAAGTTTATTGGGGGCTCAGAATGAACTTGCCATTCTATCATCTTTACTTTTTCAAGTATTTTTAAGCAAGGAAGAGTTGACATTAGAAAATTTTTTGAAAAAAAAAATATTACATATAGATATCTATCTATATCAATAGATACCTCATTATAGGTATATATATATATTTCAGAAAGTTTCAGAAAATATGTATATATACATATATAAATTAAATAAATCTTTATCAGTGCATTAAGGCCCTCTGTGACTGGGCCTTCTATTGCCTTCTGATGCCATCTCCTACCACCACCTCCTAAATCTGCTAGAGCAGCCCTGGTCACCTGGCTCTTCCCCCAAACACTGCAGGCACATCTGCCTCAGGGCAAAGATCCACTCTCTACATTCCCTTACCTTTTAATTTTTATTTATTTATGATAGTCACACACAGAGAGAGAGAGAGAGAGAGAGAGGCAGAGACACAGGCAGAGGGAGAAGCAGGCTCCATGCAGGGAGCCCGACGTGGGATTCGATCCCGGGTCTCCAGGATCGCGCCCTGGGCCAAAGGCAGGCGCCAAACCGCTACGCCACCCAGGGATCCCCCCCTTACCTTTTAAAGTATAAAAATAAACCATTGTTTTGAACTTAACTCTTTCTTAGACCATTAAAGGAAACATACACAAAATTACTTTGAAATTTAAATTCATTGTGCTTAGCACTCAAAGTTAGTTGTGAATCAATCAGGCTTTTATATTCATTCATTCATGGTACTATTATTTACTGAATAGTCATTGTATGCTATACATTGGTTAAAGTGTTGGGTAAAAGTGCTGAAGAAAGAGATGAAAATCCCTGCACTCCTGGAGTTTTAATCTTGTGTAGTGGTGGGGGGTAGGTACACACCTAGAAAAATACTGATATAAATCCAAAGAGGAAAAATAAAGCAAGAAGGGAGATACAAGGTGTTTGTGTGTGTGTGTGTGTGTGTGTGTGTGTGTGTGCACGCACGTGTATGAGTGTTATGTGTGTGAGAGATGTTGCAATTTAGATATGACAGACGGAGAAGACCTTGCTAATAATACAGCATTTGAGAAAACACCTGGAGAGGTGAGGGAATGAGAGGTTTTTCTCATTTTGTTGAATTATTTATTCATTTGCTAATTCCTCATTTATTCACACCTCCTTTGTGTATGTATAGGTGTGGCCTTAGAAATAAATTTGGAATAATATTTTTGTAACATCGTGCTTCTTTTATTATCTGTTTGTATTTGTATTTTCTACATTTTCTTAAGAAATGAAAGCAATATGTGCAAAAACTAAAATAAAAGCCTGAACCCCATCTGCCTGAATCCTCCACTGATCCAGAGCTACAGAAAGAACATCAGGGCTAAAGGCTACGATAGATCTGAGCAACAGACTATTTACAATGGTGGACTACCTACCAAGTAATATTTGTTTGTATTAACTGCTTTAGTTTGTTTCCAGGTAGCGTATAAGGACATATACTCTACACAGAAAAGAAACTGACAGATGAATTGAGAACAAAAAAGCCAGGATTCCTTTTCAAAATTTTGCCCTGGGCAACTTATAAGTAACGCATCTAGTTTAGCTGGTCGGTAGCCATGGCTTTCATACTACAGACTTTGAATACTTAATCTTTCATTAATTTTCCCCCAAACTTTACATATAACTTTAAAAATCTCTGAAAATTATAAAACACTGGTGAAAGAAATTAAAGATGACACAAACAAATGGAAAGATATTCAATGCTCATGGATTGGAAAAATTAATTCTGTTAAAATAGGCATATTGCCCAAAGCAATCTATAGATTGGATGCAATCCCTGTCAAAATACCAACAGCATTTTACACAAATGATACGAAAATTTGATGGAGCCACAGAAGACCCTGAATAGCCCAAGCAATCCCGAGAAGAAACAACACTGGAGCTATTACAATACTGTATTTCAAGGTATACTACAAATCTGTAGAAATCAAAAAAGTATGACATAGGCACAAAGATAAATATATAGATCAATAGAAGGGAATAGAGACCCCAGAAATAAACCCACAATTGCATGGTCAATTAAACATGGAGGCAAGAATATATAAATGGAGAAAAGACATTTATTCTCTTCAATAAATAGTGCTGGGAAAAAATGGACAGCTACATGCAAAAGAATAAACCTAGACCACTTTCTTACACCATACCTAAAAATAAACTCAAAATGGATTAAAGACTTAAATGTGAACACAAACCATAAAACTGCTAGAAGGAAACATAGGCAGTAATTTCTTTGACATTGCACTTAGTAATATTTTTCTAGATATGTCTCCTGAGGTAAGGAAAATAAAAGTCAAATAAAAAAAATAAACTTTTGAGACTACATCAAAATAAAAAGCTTCTGCACAGCAAGGAACCCATCAACAAAACAAAAAGACAACCTACTGATAAAGGTTTAATATTCAAAATATATGAAGCACTTATACAACTCAACACCAAAAAAAAAAAAAAACAAACCTCAAACAGCCTAATTTAAAAAAAAAAATGGGCAGAGGACTTAAATAGACGTTTTTCTAAAGATATACAGGTAGCCAAGAGAAATATGAAAAGATTCTCAAAATCACTAATCTCAGGGAAATGCACATCAAAATCACAATCAGGTATCATCTTACACCTGTCAGAATGGCTAAAATCAAAAGGACAAGAAATAAGAAATGTTGGCAAGTAGGAGAAAAAGGAGCCTTCACAAAATGGTGGTGGGAATGTAAATTAGTACAGTCACTGTGGAAAACAGTATGGACATTCCTCAAAAAATTTAAAATAGAAATACCATATGATCCAATATTTCTACTACTGGGTATTCACCCAAAGAAGCAAAAGACACTAATTTGAAAAGATCTATGTATCCCATATTTATTGTAGCACTTATTTGCAATAACCAAAACATGGAAGCATCCTACGAGTCCCTCAATAAATGAACGGGTAAGGAAAATGTGGTACACACACATACACATATATATATACACACAGAGAAGAATATTAGGTAGCCATAAAAAAGATGACATTATGCCATTTGAGGCCACATGGATGCACCTAGAGGGTATTATACTAAGTGAAATAAGTCAGACTGAGAAAGATACATACCATATAATTCTACTCATAAGTAGAATCTATAAAAATGAATAAACAGATTAAGCAGAATCAGACTTATAAACACAGAGGACAAATGGAAGGTTGCCAGAGGGGAGGGAACAGGGGGATAGACAAAATGGGTGAAGAGGTGAGGGAGATACAGGATTCCAGTCATGGAATGAATAAGTCACAGGAATAAAAGGCACCGCATAAGGAATAAGTCAATGACATTGGAATAGCTTTGTATGGTGACAGATGGTAGCTACGCCTTTGGTGAACACAGCAAAATGTACAAACTTGTCAAATCACTGAGCCATACACCTGAAACTAATGTAACATCGCGTGTCAACTATACTCAAGTTAAAAAAAAATATCACACACCAAACACACAATAACAGAAACAACCATGCGACTGGAACATATGATTCCTTTTTTAAAAATATTTTATTTATTTATTCATGAGACATAGAGAGAGAGGGAGAGAGAGAGAGAGAGAGGCAGAGACACAGGCAGAGGGAGAAGCAGGCTCCATGCAGGGAGCCTGACGTGGGACTCGATCCCGGGTCTCCAGGATCAGGTCCTGGGCTGAAGGCAGGCACTAAACCACTGAGCCACCCAAGCTGCCCTGATTCTTACTTAGGGTTGTGGTAAACTCCAGAAGGCAAGGAAGATAATGGAAGCTGGTGAGACATGCAGAAGTTTCAGCTCTACTTGTAATGATTTTTTCTTTACTTAAAAAAAAAGAAATATCTAAAGAAAAACTGTAATTTCTTGAACTTTGTATTCATAAAATTGTGAAATTATTCTTTTGTGTATGGGCAGGGGGGGCAACCAATCTTTCTAAATAAGCAGGTGTCCTTTACCATTTATAACAAAACAAACAAACCTCACACAAGAACCTTTCAAAAAACAAAATGGCAGTTTTGTCATTGGCATATTGGACAATGACAAAATTGTGGATGCAATGAACAATTGTGGACGAGTACTCTCTTCCTTCCAAATTCAAGTATTTATGTTCTTGAACACAGTGGCAACCCCAGCTCCCAGGTTCCTATTTCTACACATGTTTAGACAACCGAACAAGGGTGAATGAAATCAGAAAGACATTGGAAAATGTAAAACAGAATGGAAACTTATTTAAAAGCATTTACAGACCTGGGAAGGAAACAATCAAATGACAGCAACAATGACAACACCACAGCTGAGGTTGGGGTTCAGTGACATTATTCAAAGGTAAAAGTGAACACATACAGATCTGGGTTTGTTTGTTTGTCTGTTTGTTTGTTTTGGCCCAGGATAGAAACATAAAGTGACATCTAATAACAATTGTCACTAAATGATATTTTATTGTCTGTCATTTATTTTGGTTTTTGAATCCTTGTTTCCTCCATTCAATAACTTGATAAATATTCAATGGCAATGCACTGTAACTAGTGAATGTGAAGCTAACTAAAGTTCTAAAGTACAAAAGGAAAAAAGAAAACCCAGAACCTGTTATCATCAAAAAAATATTTACTGAGCACCAACAGTGCAACACATAGGAAGTAAAGATCTTGCACGTGAAACAAGGTACACATTCTAGGCACATTATTAAAAATGGCTTGGTTCATTCTTCTTCATGTGGTATTTATTTCACTGATATCTATAGTTATGTCTTTATTGTTAGAAAGATCTTTTTGCCTAGATTCATGACTGTTGCACTATATAAAATGGCATATTTTATTCTAGAAGTGTTTAGGATGAATTAGCAGTTAGGGTTTTCATGTAGCTTGTAAATTAAGTGGAGCTAACAGATGACATAGATGATCTGTTTTCTCCTAAAAGACCTTGCAAGAACCTAACTTGCTAGCGTTCATTTTACGTTCCTCAAATTTTGCTTATTTAGAGATTAATTTTGAGGTTTGAAGCCTGGGAGTATTTTCTGTAAAATGGCTTATATAAGTAGTTTTACACTCAAGTGGGGACTCTGTGCATTGTTTTCCAGTTTTTATATGAAAGAAGATATTCGTATAAGAGTGTTTGTCTACATTTTTCCTAATTTGAGTTTCTGTTCTTACTAGAAAGATTTCTCCAACATCTGGTAAACATTAATTTTTATAAAGTCTAGGACTTCATTGTTTAACATTTGTGACACCAATGAATATATTAAAGACACTAAGAATATACATACTAGCCTTTGTGGTATAATTCATGTTTTCTTTTTCCTTCTTAGGTTTTCTTATTCCTTATCTTATTATGAGAAATTGGAATTCCACTTGTCTGTGAGAATCCACCTTATCTAAAATAATTTACTGTTAGTTAACTCTGTCTTATTTATTTACTTCTTTGGTGTTGACGGTCATATTTATCATCGAATCTTTATTATGAAGAAATGAGTCTATATTTACTATTCAATTATTTGATTTGAGTTACAGTCCTTTTTCTTCATAACCAATGGGCAGAATCTTAACTCCCTTCTACCCTCCGTCTGCCTATATTTTGAATTAGAATTCTGATGCCAGCCCAGGGCTCTCTCTCTCTCTCTCTCTTTTCTCCTTCCATTTCCTTTTCTCTTGATGGTGATTTTTCTATATGCCTGGAAACTTGTCAGATTTCTCTTTTTCTTCAGTTCAGGATTTTTCTTCCTTGGTTTTGCCATCAGTGTAGATGGAACGCAATACAATTTGGAGTGGACAGAACTGAGTTCCTCAGATCAAATACATCTCCTTCTACTATCTGTTTAATTATTTCTTCTCCACTATGTACTCATTCTACTTCTGGAATTCCTATTCCGTCAGCTCTCTTGGGTCCTTATTCCCCATCTCTTACACTTCCTTTTTGGGGCATATTTCAATCTCTTTATATTGTGTCCTGTGCTTTGTGGTATTTATTTCACTGGATTTTTCCATGCCACTAATTTAGATGTCAGTGGCAACAGCTCTCTTCCAATTCATTTGTGATTTGTTTAGGAAATTATGTGTTTTCATCATCATTTCTTTCATCTATAGAAAGATTCTTTATTTTCCTACATTTGAATCAACTTATTTTTTTCCATTATTTTCCATTTCCACTTGTCCTTCCCTGCTACTTTATTTGTATGTGTGTTTCTATTTTTTTTTCAAGCTGTGTCAGTTATTAAGTTGTTGTATTGCAGCTAAAAAAAAAAATACCCTTCTATTCTCAGCTTTGTGATGCAAGGATTGGGACTCAACTGTGTAGTGGTTTTGAGTTGGGGTGGGGAGAAGAAGAAGAAGGAGAAGAAGGCTGTAAAGCAGTTAGGGTAGAAGGACCAGTGATTTCTGCTGCTTTCTGAGTTTCTGTTTCCTATGTCGCCCTAAATGCTTCTTCACCCTGATAGCAGCTGTGCTCACCCACAGAAGCAGCTGGATCTTGTTTGTAGCCTTCCAACTCTGACAAGACCAGCCTTATCGCCATGCCTCAGATATACCAGCACCAGACGGCTGACAATCCCTCCTCAGAAGTCTGGGTCCCAGCCCCATGGGACTCTTGCTTCTGCTCAAAAATGCCATTACTAGCAGAGCAGGACCTCTTCCTCAGAGGGCTGAATTTTAGCTCTGTGTGGCCTCTCCCCCAAGTGTCACTATTTCTCAGTTTTTTCCTTTGTTCCCCCAGCCTCGAGGGTAGTACATGCTCTCTGTAGTTGTAACTTCCATGATAGCTCGGAGTTCTCCATTTGCCTTTCAGTTACCTAACATCGATTTTACACATCATTAACCATTCTTGATTTCAAATTTTCTGTTAAAATAATTGGTGTGATTACTAGTCTGAGTGATCATTCTATTTGCTGGGATTCCTTAAATGGATGTGTTAACTCACAGAGTATGAGAGCTTGTTATTGGAAGATTCTAAAGGCACAAGTCCTAAAGGTAATTGAAATAACTCTGTTTTGGCCTGGAAGTATATGGACAGGAAGTTTCCCAGTTGTTACTCTAGGTTACTTAGAAGGATATCTGCTCCCCACGCTCCTAACCCTGTCTTAGCACAAGGGACAGGAAAGCTTGGGTCTTCCCAGAATGTGCTTCTTTCTGGTATCTGTCTAGTTAAAGCTAGTCTACAAGGTCTCAATCACCCATAAAGGCAAAAGCATCATATTAGTTATTGGTTATCATCTGGGAAACTTTATGCAATTCAGGGCCTAATATTTCTCAACAGCCCATTAGCCCTAACAGCAATTTGACTTTGGGATGCAAAGAAATTGGGAGTACAGGGAAAGGGATCCACATTCAGGTGGTCATGTTTCCCAGTCCTCCCTCAAAGACTTTTCTGTGTTTGTTTGTTGTAAGAATCTATCTGTGGTATAATATGGTATTTTAAGACTTTTATTTTTAATATGAATGCCTTATATGTCATATTTGTCATTGGGAACTTAACTTTCTTTTTTGTTTTTTTTTTGTTTTTATTTTTTTATTTTTTTATTTTTTTGGGAACTTAACTTTCAACAAAGTACAAAAACGATTAGAATGAGCAATCTGGACTGCAGATGACTTTTTTTCCTTTCTCTTTTTAAAGATTTATTTATTTATTTTAGAAAGAGAGACAGCAGGGAGAAGGGTAGAGGGAGACAAGCTTCAAGCAGACTCCCCACCGAAAACAGGGCCTGGTGTGGGGCTCAATCTCATGACCCAGGAGATCATATTCTGAGCAGAAACAAAGACAAATCACTCAATTGACTAAGCCACTCACACATCCCAGTGATTTTTCTCTTTATGTGTTTCTGATTACTCTTCCCTTCCCCCAGAGCTGGCCAAAGAAGTACAGTAGTCCCCCCCTTAACATTGTTTCATTTTTTCATGGTCTCAGTTACCAGTTATCTGTGATCTACCATAGTCTGAATGCAAATAACTCTCCTTCTGACATAACATCAGAAGGTCAAGAGTAGCCTAAAGCTACCTCACAATGTCCATGCCATTCACCTCATTTCTTTTCATTTCATCATGTAGGCATTTCATCACCTCCTATCATCACAAGAAGGAGGGTGAGTGTAGTACAATAAGATATTATGAGAGAGAGAGAAAGAAATCTCATTCATATGACTTTTATTACAGTATATGGTTATAATTTTCCTATTTTACTATCAGTTATTATTGTTAATCTCTGACTATGCCTAACTTATAAATTGCACTTATCGTGGATACCTATATGTAAGAAAAAACAGTATATATGGGGCACAGAATTATCCATGGTTTCAGGCATCTACTGGGGATCTTGGAATGTATCCCTTGTGGATAAAGGAGGGTTACTGTACCTAGGAAACTGGAGGAAGGGCAATGGACAGGATAAAAGCCTTTGAGGCCAACATAAAATACTTTCCTAAATATCGTTTTTGGCTTTGCTCCTTATTTATCACTGTATATAGCTTACTTTGCAAATCTTGGTCATTTTTAGGGTATATATCTTCTTAACACAATATAATTGAATTTTCTTTTGAGGACAAAGGTCAAATCCAACAAATATTTATATCCTAAGTATAATAGATTGGAATTAGATACTTGCTGGGTTTTATGTATCAAAAAAACTCCTAAATTTCTATAGCTTAATCTTCATAATAGTTCTTTGTGGTAACTACTAATACTCTCATTTTCTGAACTTGGGAACTGATGTTTACAAAGACAGGTAGTAACCAAAGTTGTTCTGCTAAGGAATGGTAGACCCAGATTTCACAATCCAAAGCTATTCTTTTCATCACTATCAAATTTCCCACCTTTCATAATATTTTTTCTCATTTCTCATTTTTTTCTTATTTCTCATTGTTAAATACAAAATTTGAGATTTAAGACTATTGATCAGAACATTAATGGACATAATCATAAGGAGCATAGGTCTATTCTTATAAATACAACAGTGATTTTTTTCAATTGAGGCAAAATATTATATTTTGTAATAACAATATTCACTAATATTTATCTGGTGTGTGCTCTGTCTCAGATATTGTTAAAGTAATTCTGTTAATCATAAAACTCAAATAAAAACGTATTATAACTATTACCTCAATTTTTATAAATGAACAAACTAAGGCATAGAAGAGAAAAAAGAAAAAAAAAATCCCAAGGTCCAACATCTTATTGGTAAAGGTATAAGAATTAAATATGAGAAGTTTGGTTTCTGGGTACATGTTTTTAACTGTGAAGCTATATACAAATAGTATCTTATTTATTTCTCTAAAATCTTATTTATTTTAATTGAGTCACATGTTTTTTATATTTATGGTAGAACAAGTTTTCATGTAAAAACTTGATACAGACATGCTTCATCTTATTGTGCAGATATTGTGCTTTTTAAAAATAAATTGAGGGGTTGTAACAACTCAGTGTTGAGCAGGTCTCTTAGCACTATCTTCCCAATAGCATTTGCTTACTTCATGTTTTTATGTCACATTTTACTAATTCTCACCATATTTCAAAATTTTTATTATCATTATATTTAAATTGTAATCGGATGATCAGATTTTAACAGACAAGGAATTGCTTCTTACAGATGAACAAAGAAAGTGGTTGTTATTACTTCTAGTGAAGATGCTATGAAAATTGTTGAAATGTCCACAAAAGATTTAGAATATAACATAAACCTATCTGATAAAGTAGCCACAGGCTTTGAGAACACTGACTCAATTTTGAAAGAAGTTCTACTGTGGGTGAAATGGTATCAAACAGTAGTATCATATGCTATAGAGAAATAGTTCATGAAAAGAAGTCAATCCATGCAGGAAACTTTATTGTTGTCTTATTATAAGAAACTACCCCAGGCACTCCAACCATCAGCCACCTCCATCCTGATCAGTGAGCAGCCATCAACATTGAGGCAAGACTCCACCAGCAAAGAGATTATGACTACTGAAAGCTCAGATGATGGTTAGCATTTTTCAGCAATAGAGCATTTTTTAAAATTAAAGTGTGTACACTGTTTTTTTAGACATAATGCTAATGCATTTAACAGACTATAGTATAGTGTAAATGTAACTCCTATGTACCCTAGGAAACCAAAAAAATTCACTTGACTCACTTTATTGCAATATTCACTGTATTGTGGTGGTCTGGAACCAAACCCACCATATCTTCAAGGCATACCTATGGCAACTAATTAGTTTCCCAAATGAGTCTATTAAAGTCAATAGATTTTATATCTGATCTTCTTTCCAAAGCTTCTAACTTGTCAGATGGAAGAAAACACTCTCAACATCAATACTAATTATAATTTTTATTTATAACATTTCAATTAAACAATTATAACTTTAAATGCTTTATATTTTTTTAAATAAAATTATACCTGAGTTGTTCAGTCAGTTAAACCTCCAACTTTTGGTTTCAGCTCAAGTCATGATCTCAGGGTTGTGAGATCAAGTCCCATGTTGGGCTCCATGTTGGGCACAGAGTCTGCTTGAGATTCTCTCCCTCTTTCTCTGCCCCTTACCTCTCACTCTTTTCTTTCTCTAAAATAAAAATCATTTTGATATTTCTTGTCTGTTATTTTTACATTGCTTTTGAATAATGCTTAGAAAGCCTTTTTTTCTGACCTAAAATTCTCATTTGTTATTCTCTTAATGTTGTTGTAATACCATTTCAGTCCACTGTGGTCCAATTATATTAATATTTTTTCATAATCTCTCAAAAATTACTCCCACATATCATAAAAGAAAACAACATGAAGGTGTGCTAGATTAGTTCTAATATCTCATCAAAATTGGGTTATGGAGATGAAATGTAGGAACAAAATATTTAAGTGTTGTGGAAATTGCAAGACAGTCATATCTTATTGTATTTAAATATTTAAAGAGCAACAAACTGAATTATGCCATGCTAGGGAGAATTTTCTTTCATATTTAGGTTATCATTTCCTTAAAAAAATCACTCAGACAATATAATTAAGGTGAATTGTGGCACTACAATGAAGGTCATTGCATATTCAATTAAAGTTTGACAGGAATATTTAATAAAAAATTCTACTCAGGCAAACTGACTTTGATGCTTAAAGTGGAATAAGAAGTAGGTAAAATTTCATGTGATGTTGTCTTGATGAATGTTGAAAATCAATAGGTTGAACATACTCTGCCCTGAAACATGAATAAAGTAGAGAGAGTCTATTTTCTCCTTTGATGATTATGACTGCTCAGTGAGGCATATAATCTACTCATTAGAAGCAGTTTCATTACCTTTTATTTCTTTTCTTAATTACCTAGAGAAATATTCAAATGTCATTACAATCAATCAGTCAACCTTTATTAAGTATCTACTCTCTTAGGTGTTGTGAGAAATTCAGTAAAACTGACATGACCCTTCCCTTCCAGAAACTTCCAGGGTAATAACCTAATGATAATCATAATTATCATTTGTTTGGAAGTTATTATGTGCCAGACATTAGATGTAATATCTAATTTGATTTTATAATATTCCTATGAAGTAGGTGTTAGTTGTTCTGCTTTGTGGATAAAGAAGCTGAGACTAAAAATGTCTTTATCCAAATTTACACATCTAGAAGTTGTCAGAATTGGAATGCAAATACATAATGGTTCAATTCCATGAGGGGTGCCCCAGTGTGCAAGGTTAAGTTCTTCACCCTTGACTAGAAACTCCTATCACAGAACTAAAAGTGAGATCTACGTGCCTTCTGATGAAATACCCCATAGTGCAGTGCTTTTTGAAATTTAATGTGTGTAATATAGGATTTTATTCAAATGAAGATTTTTATTCAGTAGGCATTAGTGAAGGCTGAGATTCTGTCTTTCTAACATCCACTCTAGTGACCTCATTGTTTTAGTCAGGAGATAATATGGAATAATCAGACTTCAGGAGACTTTGAACAAATAGAGAAAGACACAGAATAAAAATGGTAAACTTTTAATTTCATGATGTTATAAATCAGTTAATTTTTACAAGCTTAAGAAATAATAGCCATAATTTCCAACAGTCATATATTTATTAGGAAATTAAAAAACAAAAAAAATGTATCTATAAATTAAAGTCAAGTTTACCTGAACCTCTGCTTCTAGTCAAGATTGGGTAGCAGGGACCTGATTTACCATCTGTAATAACTAAAAAATGAGACAAAATATATGAAACAATAGTATTTAACCCATTAGGATTAGAAAAAGGGAAATGATTTCTGAGCGCTGGAAAACAAAATGGCAGGAACCTTATAATAGTTGTAGCTTACTCCCTGGAAAAAGTTTCTAGACCATGGCCGAGGAAGGAGAAACCCAGGCAGAGCTTGTTGGTCTTCTGATTTGAAGACAAACAAGGATCCCTTTTATCCAGAGTTCACAGAGCAGAATACCGGACAGGACAGAGTTCATGAAGACAGAATCTCAGAGATCAGAAACAGTAGCTGCAGCTTGCCTAGGGCCAGTCCAACACCCAGGGCCAAAGCAGAAGACTTTAAAGTTCAGAGATACCACTTTTAGTACAAAGTGGGTCTTGCCTCAGTAATGGGAGAATTTAACCTTAGAACAAATGTAGCTCTGGTCCTAAGAAAGCTTAAAAGCAAGACTCAAAGGGATCAGATTTTAAAATAACTGGGTCCCAGCACAAAGTTCAAGAAATACAAAAATATTTATAGAAATACAAATATACCCTACACCTAATAAGGTAAAATTCACAATCTCTGGCATCTGATAAAACCTATTCAACATGCAAAGGATCAGAGAAACACAATCTATATAATGAGCAGAAAAATCAATCGAGTTATTTAGATATGACATAAATGATAGAATATACAAGAAAATTAAAAGCTATTATTAGTATATTTTATATGCTTAAGGAGCTAGAAAAAATGAATGTATTAACAAGATAAATAGAAACTACAAAAAAAAAAAAACTAAAACTTGCTTCAAACTCAGAAAGCAGGCAATGACATTTAAAAAAACACAAGCAATCAAGAAACCCTATCATAGCTTTTCTTATTCCTGCTACTTGCTTGTATTAGCCAACACTGTGGTGAGAACGGGTGAGAACGATGGCAGAGAAGGGAAGGGAAAGACAGAGCAACCCATAGTTCCATTTCTTTTTAATCTGTCCTTACTCATCAGCAATCTGAAGGTCAAGAATGTTGGTAGAACATGCACGTATCAAGACATGAGATAAAAATAGTAAGCTTTGTGCAGCATTTCCACTCTTTGTGGTAAGAACAAGATATATATGCATGTGTGAGCTACTAAATATGAATGGTCTAATTTTGGTAATTTTGTATTTAAGTTAAATGCTTATATATTTGAATTTAAAATTGGCTTTGCACAACATAAAGATAAATGGCAAAATTCATGCTAATAATTTAAAAGTTTATTTTTTCTTTATTTAGAAAGCCATTAAATAGCAAAAGAAAAACACCATGACTAGCTAGGAGAGAGACT
Source organism: Vulpes lagopus (assembly GCF_018345385.1). Taxonomy (NCBI): domain Eukaryota; kingdom Metazoa; phylum Chordata; class Mammalia; order Carnivora; family Canidae; genus Vulpes; species Vulpes lagopus. The sequence goes on along the minus strand of NC_054829.1, from coordinate 118,388,303 downwards.
GTGAAAGAAAAAAAGAAGCTTTGATTTTAGTAGCTTTAAGAGAAAATTTTCTCTGCTTTTCAAACAAGGAATTTTAATTTTGCACTTTGTCCTGCAAATCATGTATCTGGCCCTGAAGTCAAACAATGGTTGCTCAGGGATGGTGGAGCATAAAGAATAGTGGGAGGGAGGGATTTCAAAAGTATAGGAGAAAACCTTTAAAAATAGTAGTGCATTTATTATTTTAATTGTGGTGGTAATTTCACAAGGGCATACATATACCAAAACTTATAAAAGTTTACACTCTAGGGGCGCCTGGGTGGCTCACTCTCTTAAACTCCTGACTCTTGGTTTAGGTTCAGGTCATGATCTCAGGATTGTGAGATTGCCCCACTCTGGGCTCTGTGCTCAGAAGAGAGTCTGCTTGAAGAGTCTTTCCCTCTGTTGCTCTCACTGTTCATGCTGTGCCTTTCTCTCTCAGATAAATAAATATATATATATTTTAAAAAGTTTATATTTTCAACATGAATGACCAATTAAAAGCCAATTTCACTTCAATAGAGATGGTGAAAAAATTGCTGTCATATATTTTAGTTTTTGTTTGAGAAAGTTAAAACAATTAAAGGCTGAAGTGTGAAAACAACTTATGCATATTAATCGCATTTATTTTTGAAACTAAAAGAAACTATATGATGTATGATTGCTGGCTATATATCTGAGACTTTGGAATAAAATGTATATAAATATGTCATATTTTACTTTTCATAAAATACATTTTAGATCATTTGATTAATGACATTTCCAACTTACTTAAAAATTATAAAATGACATTGAATGCATCACATACAATCAATTAAAATACCCAAATTACACTAAAAAGCCTCAAACTCCTTGGAAATAATTACAATAATTAAGCCCTTTGCTTGTTTTGTCAAATTTGAAGTAATGATTCAATAAACATTTAAAAATGTAATACTACAGTCTAAAGTTTTCTGTAAAGCCATTGAATTAAAGAAGACATAGATGTTGGAGGTTCCTTTCTTATCTCTATACAACATTATAAACACCATCTCTTAAACTTCCTGTTTGGAAGATGAAGATGGCCTGCCTTTAATTCATGGTTCCCAAAATTTTTACTCATAGTGATTCTTTTATTATTTTTTCTCCCACATGTACTCCCTATGTTGAGAGATCTGGTCTGTCTAATAAGATCCTTTTATTTGATTAAACTTAGTTCTCTCATTTTTCTTTTTCAAAAACTTTTTTTCTTTACTGTCAATCTGGTCTTCTATTTTTTAGGACAGCCATCCTGAGTTGATGTAATTCCAGCAAAAATGAACGAATGAATGAATGAATAAATAAATAAATAAATAAATATGACTAATACTATTAGATTTTCAAGACTGTTGGCAAATACCTTTAGAAGATACTGAAGATGATTTAGCCAGAAGCCTCCTTGTTTTCTACAGATTGTATAGAATCATTTTTTAAATTAATTATTTATTTTGAGAGAAAGAGAGAGAGAGAGAGAGACTGAGACTGCAAGTGGGAGAGGAGTAGAAGGAAAGGCAGAGAGAATCTAGAGCAGATTCCCCGCTAAGCTCAGAGCCCAACACAGAGCTCAGTCTCACCACCCTGAGATCATGACATGAACTGAAATCAAGAATCTGTCGGTCAACCAAATGAGCCACCCAGGTGCCCCCAGATCATATAGATTCTCTGGAAGAAGCAGTCTCTCATCTTCTGGTGAAGGCCATTGGTTAGAAGTGCTGTCAGTGCTGGATAGAAAAGAGATGCCAAGTTTCAGCAAAGGTCTAATCTGAAATATTGCCTCGATTTCTCCATCTTTCTTCGCACATAATTAAAGTTCTATATGCCTAAATTATTTTAACTAAAAGAAGTGACAAATGTTATTTTGTGATTGATATTTTCATTACATAGTGAAATAATAGGCAGCACAAAAATGTGAGAAAAGATAACTTTTTTATTTCTAAATAAACTCTTTGAGCATCAGGTTTATATGTCCACTGACTTGGACCATTCCAAAAAATTAGCAAAGAGAATTGAAAAAAAATTAATTTACATAGTGTTATGAGATTACAGATCTCTAAAAATAATTCCAATGAAGTGTTGAAATGCTTCTAGTCAGGGGGTCAATTTGACCTTAAAAGCTAAACTTATGATTCCAGAGAGGAGGTGAGGGGATGGGGATTAAGGAGTGCACTTGTTTTGATGAGCACCAGGTATTTGTATGGAATTGCTGAATCACTGTATTGTACACTTGAAACTAAGATTACATTGTATATTAACTAACTGGAATTTAAATAAAAACTTTAAAAATGGTAAACCTTTGAAAGTTTTTATTCCGAGAAAGCTATATCCTATAAAAATTTATTTAGCATTATTAATGTTTTCATAGTCACATTAATGATATTTAAGGCAGATGAATGGCTTTTGTCTCAGCACCTTAAAAAGGATTAAAGCTTTGGTTCTGAATTACCAAAGCATGTTCTTTAGTTTTCTATAACAGGAGGCCATGGCATATTAGATCTTGATAATAAAAAATTGCACTATGTAGATTTATTTAGGCTATCCCATGTAATGGAGAGTTGGTAATTGTGATTCTGATTTCTTATTTGTTTTTTAAAAATTGAGGTATAATTTACATATAGTAAAATCACCCTTTTAATGGATCGTTTGATGTTTTGGTAAACACATACTATCATGTAACCATCATTGAAATCAAGGCACAGAAGAATTAATTCCATTGAGTCCACAAGGTCCCTTTTGCCCCTAGGACCACCCACCTTCAAATCCTGGCAACTACTGATCAGTTGCATGTCCTTAGAGGTTAACCTTTTACAGAATGTCATATAAATGCTTTCATTTTTTAAAGCATTTTTATTTATTCATGAGAGACACAGAGAGAGACCAGAGACAGAGGCAGAGGGAGAAGTAGGACCCCTGCGGGGAGCCTGATGTGGGACTTGATCCCAGGACCTTGGGATCATGATCAGAGCCAAAGGCAGACGCTCAACAACTGAGCCATCCAGGTGCCTATATAAATGCTTTCAAACAGCATATAGCCTCTGAGTCTGCCATGTTTCCATTAATATAATGCACTTGAGATTCATCCACATTGTTATGTGCATTAATAGGTTGTTCCTTTTTACTGTTGAGTGATAGGGCATTATATGGATGTGTCACAGGTTGCTTATTTACTCACAAACTGAAGAACATTTGGGTTGTTCCTTGTTTGGGGAAATTATGAATAAATCTGCTACAAACATTCACGTACAAAACTGTGAACATCAGTTTTGATTTCACTGAGTAAATATTTAAGAATAATATTACTGGGCCATTTGATAATGGCATATTTAATTTTAAAAGAAATCGCCAAAGTGGTCATACCATTTTGTATTCCAAATAGCAATGTAAATGACCTTCATCCTTCTCAGTGCATTTTGTAATGTCAGTGTCTTTCTTTCTTTCCCTTTCTTTTACATATATATTAGAAAGGCTTAATATATATATAACATATAAATATATATATGTAAATATATACATAAATTCCAATATGTATATAGTGGCATCTACTTGTGATTTTCATTTGCATATCTTCAATGACTAATAATATTAAACATCTTTTCAGGTGCTTATTTGCCATTTACAAATCTTTGGTGAAGTGTCTTTCAAATGTTATATCCATTTTTATTTGTTGTTATTTTGTTCTCCTTATTTTTGAAATTTGTGGGCTCTTTTTTTTTTTCATCCTGGATACAAATCCTTTATCAGATATATACACAACATAGTGATTCAACAAGTCTATATGGAATCCTCTCCTCATTGTACATATAGGTACCATCAGTCACCAAAGATTATACTACTGTTGACAGTGCTCCCTATGCTGTACCTTTCTTCCCTGTGATTTATTCACAGATATCTGGAAGCCTGTCTACCTCTCCCCTTTATCCATTTTGTCCAACCTCTGTCCCCCCACTGCTCTAGAAATCATCAGTTTGTTCTCTCTACTTATGGGTCTATTTCTGCCTTTTGTTTGTTTATTCATTGGTTTTTATTTTAGATTCCACATATAAGTGAAATTATATGGTATTTGTCTTTCTTCATCTGACTTATTTCACTTAGCATAATACCCTCTCCGTCCATCCATGTTGTTGCAAATGCCAAGATTTCATCATTCTTGTGGATGAGTACTATTCTGATATATAGATTTATCTCACACCTTCTTTATCCATTCATTGATCAATGGACACTTGGGTTGCTTCCATATCTTCTATTATAAATAATGCTATAATAAACATAGGGATGCATATTTTTTTTTGAATTAGCATTTTCACTTTTGAAGAGTAAATATCCAGTCGTGGAATTACTGGATCACATAGTATCTTCAGTTTTAATTTTTTTTAGGAAACTCCATAAGGTTTTCCACAGTGGCTGCACCAATTTACATTCCCACCAATAGTGCACAAGGATTCTCTATATACTCTATATACTTTTCTCTATATACTCACCAACACTTGTTATGTTTTGTCTTTTTTATTCTATTTTGACAAGTGTGAGGCTATATGTTGTGGTTTTGATTTACATTTCTCAGATGCTGAGTGATGTTGAGCATATTTTCATGTTTCTGCTGGCCATGTGTATGTCTTCTTTGCAAAAATGTTTATTCAGTTCCTCTGCCTATTTTTAATCAGATTATTTGTGTTTTTTGGTGCTGCATTGTACACATTTTTTATGTTTTGGATATTAACCCCTTATTTGATATACCATTTATGACTATCTTCAATTCAGTAGGTTGTCTTTTGTTTTATCAGTGGTTTACTTCACACTGCAAAACTATTTATTTTATGGAGTCCCAATAGTTTATTTTTTGTTTTTGTTTCCCTTGCCTCAGGAAACATATCTAGAAAAACGTTGTTACAGCAGGTGTCAGAGAAATTACTGCTTGTTTCCTTCTAGAAGTCTTGTGGTTTCAGGTTTTATATTTAGGTCTTTAATCCATTTTGAGTTCATTTTTGTGTATGGTGGAAGAAAGTAGTCCAGTTTCATTCTTCTGCATATAGCCGTTCAGTTTTCCAGCAGTTTTCATTGAAGAGACTGCTGTTACTTGTCATTTATTTTCTTAAAGGTTTTTTCAAACAGCAAAATTATTAATTTTGATAAAGTCCAACATATCAATTTTTTTCTTTTATGAGTCACTGGATTCCTAATTTTATAGAAAGTAATAATGGGAATAACGATTTTATACTGCCCATCCTCTTAACTCTTATGCTAACATTTGCTAATTTGATATGCATTAGTTGTTCATAGAAATTATATTTTTCAGGTTTGAAGTCAATTCTATTCAAAAAATAAGTAAACATAAGGGTGCCTGTGTGGCTCAGTTGGTTGAGCATAGGACTCTTGGTTTCAGCTCAGGTCATGATCTTAGGGTTAGATTAAGCCCTGTGTTGGGCTCCATGCTCAGCAGGAGTCTGTGTGAGATTCTCTTTCTCCTCTCTCTCTGCTCCTCCCTCTACTTGTACACTCACATGCACATGTGCTCTCTCTCTCTCTTTCGGTAAAAATAAATAAATCTTAAAAAGAATAAGTAGGGGCAGCCCAGGTGGATTAGCATTTTAGCACCGCCTTCAGTCCAGGGTCTGGTCCTGGAGACCCGAGATCAAGTCCCTCATCCAGCTTCTTGCATGGAGCCTGCTTCTCCCTCTGCTTGTGTCTCTCTCTTTCTCTCTCTCTCTCTCTGTGTCTCTCATGAATAAATAAATAAAATCTTAAAATAAAAAAAGTAAACCCAGAAAGATCCTTGACTGCAGTTTTTCCAAAGTTCATGCTCATAGCATCTAGTATCAAATTGTTTCTTTTGGGTATTAGTTTTCTATTGAATATACTATCCAATAGAAACCTCATTTATGAAGATAATTTATACTTTATCAAAAGGCAGAGGTGAGAAGATAGCTTCTATTAAAGTGGAAGACAGCTGAAATTTAATTATATGTTCATCATTAATAAGCATTATGGTTTGGATTCTCCATTAATTTCATCCATTATGCATTAATACAGAATAAAACTCAAGAAATGGAAATACAAAAGTTTCCAATTATTTAAGAGGATAAAGATCTGGGACACCTGGATGGCTGGCTCAGTTGGTTAAGCATCTGCCTTTGGTTCAGGTTAAGATCCTGAGCATGGGGCTTCTTGCTCAGTGGGGAGCCTGCTTCCTCCTCTGCCTGCTACTCCCCCGGCTTGTGCTCTCTCTCTGATAAATAAATAAATAAATAAATAAAATCAACCTTTAAAAAAATAAATAAAAGAATTAAGATCCTACCTATGAATGAACAATTTTCCCATAAGTCATTAGATATTAGCTGTAACAAAGATTGTATAAGTTTAAAAGTTGGTTTATTTCAACTTCTTTGTTTAAAGTCTAGATATTTGGGAGAAACTCCCAAAAAGTCACAGGCCCACCTCACCACATTTAGGAAATCTAATGACTATTTAAAGTGCTGAGTTTACATAATAAACAGAAGAAGCTTGCTGGTCAGGAATTCTGTGTACACATGACCACAGATATAAAGGTATTTGGCTTATCTGGTTTTACCGACAACTCCATTTTCTGGAGAGCAATGCATGATTTGGAAACCTAGACTTTATAAAATAGTTTGATTTTATGAAAGATGAAACGCTATAGAATTCAGTAAGAGGTCTTTTCTTTGATGATCATTGCAAAGTTAGCAAAATTTGGAAATGAAAAGCTGCTCCTAAAGAGAATTTATCCAAATAGAGTCAGAAAATTTGAAGGAGAGACCCTTAATAAAATAATTCTGTCAGGGACCCATAGGGTGAGAAAAAATTAAATTTGGGTTTGTGTGACTTCTGAGAGCACAGTTTTCCTTCTAACTGAGGATGGACCAGCTCTCCTGTGGCAAGAACTATGTAGAGAAGTCTCTCAGGTAAGAGAAGTGAGTTAGCCTACACATTAGGGATATATAGAGCCAGAGTGATAAGACTGATATAGTGATGAGGTTTTATATTTACCTAAAAATATCTCCTTGAAATCAGTCTGCAAATGGATAGGTTTTGGTAACTGATCATGTTTTAAAGACTCCATGTGGAATGGACTCTGATGATTTTGATTCAAAGAAAAGAAACTTTAAGTCATTTACGGTATAGTAAGAAATCTGTCTAAAGCAAAAAGCAGTGAAATTTTTGTGTTGGAATACTGCAAGGTCATTAAGAAATAGAAGTTATTAATTTTTGTTCAGATTTTATACCACCCATATTTTAATGTAAAACCAAAAATATTTTATTTTTTATTTTTAAAGAGTTTTTATTATTATTATTTATGATAGGCATAGAGAAAGAGAGAGAGAGAGAGGCAGAGACACAGTCAGAGGGAGAAGCAGGCTCCATGCCGGGAGCCTGACGTAGGACTCGATCCCAGGACCCCAGGATCGCGCCCTGGGCCAAAGGCAGGCGCTAAACCGCTGTGCCACCGAGGGTTCCCCAAAATATACCATTTTAATAGCAGGAATTCATATTACAGATCATCCCCAAAGGATGTAATTATAATCACAATTTAGAATCCTGACACTTTCCTTTCCTCTCAAAAAACCTCGATGTGGGCCCACAGATCGTTATATAATCTCTATCAGACTCAGCTTTCTCATTTTTAAGATGAGAAAAATCAGTAACACCTATTTATTAATAGGTCACAATACATGTAAATTACTCTGGATAATACCTGGTACACTGTAAACATTCAATAATGGGGAGCTGTTTTGTTGGTACTATTCACTTTCTAAAAGCTTTCTCTCTTACCCACTTTGCAACTTTATACATTAACTATTTTACACAACTTTTAAAAAGTCAGGCAAATAAAGAATCTTTGTCTATTTTATCTATATTATGGAACTTGGATAAATAAACACAAGCACTATTAGATTGCATATCAATTTATATATTCATAATTGTCTGGTGGAATAATGAACAATTCCTGACAACTCTGGAAAGAACCAGGTTTTAGTTAAGGTTGAGATAAGAGAGGATTAGTCAGCTAAAGTTCTGAAGATGTAGGGCATTTTGGTGATTATGGAACAGATATTCCAGGATACTTGGATTAGATTTGCTTGGGCAGTCTCATCAGACTTGGTACTTGTTCACTGTGCTTTCTGAGTATTTTCATTTCAGGGGAAAAGCTTTATATATTTTGAAGAACTGCAGCAATATAAACTGGCATTTTTATTTGGGGACACAACCAACAAACATCATTTTTTTTTTAAGATTTGATCTATTTATTCATGATAGATACACAGAGAGAGGCAGAGACATAGGCAGAGGGAGAAGCAGGCTCCATTCAGGGAGCCCAACGTGGGAATCAATCCTGGGACCATGGGATCACGCCCTGAGCCAAAGGCAGATGCTCAACCACTGAACAACCCAGGCATTCCCCAACAAACACATCTTATATATAAGATCCAAATTTACTGATACAAATTCACTCAGAAATTAAAAGGTATGTTCTTCTCTAACTCCAAATTGTAGGATCCTTGAAATCAGGAATCCTGTATGTATGTATGTATTTTTATTTTTTAAAGATTTTATTTATTTATTCATGAGAGACACACAGAGAGAGAAAGAGAAAGAGAGAGAGAGGCAGAGACACAGGCAGAGGGAGAAGCAGGCTCCATGCAGGGAGCCCGACTTGGGACTCCAGGATCACGCCCTGGGCCAAAGGCAGGCGCTCAACCACTGAGCCACCCAGGGATCCCCTGAGTGATGTGTTTAAAAATATTTAAAGTATTCACGCTCTGAATGAATATTTTTAAGAAACGAAACTAAAGATTTTGTTCATATAGAACTTTTCATTCAGCAACTCTGTATCTTTATTAGTTTATGTTATATATGATAACAATATTAATAATAAGAATGGGCACTTAAGTACTTATTCTGGGCATGCATCTCTCTGTTCATTTCATGGTTTAACTCAGTTAATCCTTATTGATGTAAATACTCTGATGTAAATTACTCTGATATAAATTACGGTTATCAGCCTCACTTTATAGATAAGGAAGCACAAGCACAGAGAATTTAAATAATTTGCCTGCTATTCTAAAATAAAATTTTAGTTGTATTTATAAGTAGTTCTTCCTGCATACAATGTTGTGGCTATTCTCATTTTTTTTAAGATGTATTTATTTAAGAGAGGGAGAGAGAAAAAGAGAGCGAGAGAGAAAAAGAGAGCGAGAGAGAGCATGTGAGTAGGGGAGGAGCAGAGAAAGAGAGAGAGAAGCAGACTGCTAAGCACAGAACCCAACACGGGGATCTATCTCAAGACCCTGAGATCACAAACCTGAGATGACAACTTGAGTCAAAATCGAGATCAGATACTTAACCAACTGAGCCACCCAGGCGCCCCTATTCTCATTCAAGTATCTACTCATGTCTGACGATTCCCCATTTCCCCAACTCTCTCACCTGAGGAAGATGAGCTTGTTTCCCACTTCAGAGAGGAATAGAACAATATATGGCACATTCTCACCAGATTCAACCTATTTCCTGCTTGCATGCCCTTTCGTCCTGTGTACACAATGGATGCAAGTGTAAAGTACATTCCATGTGGTTTCAGATTCCAGAACGGTCTAGTGATCAAAAGCATTAACTCTGAAACTGGACTTCTTGGATTTAAACATGCTTCCAAATACTGTTTACTGTCTGGCCACGGGCAGGTTTTTTGACTACTCATGACTCAAATTCATTATCTGTAAAAGTGGGATAATAGTGGTTTCTACTCATTGGGTGATTATGAGGACTAAGTGAGTAAATAAATACAGACTGCTTGGAACAGGGCCTAATTCAGAATATGTGAAATTGTAGTTACAGTTATTTTAATTACTTGCCTTCCAAGAATTAACTCTAGGTTGACCCTTTTCTATATGATTCTCTGAGTGGAGTTAAATTAATCCATTTGCTTCCATAGTTCCACAATTCTTTATATTTTAGTTTTATTATAGCACCTGTCACTTTAATTATATCCAACACTGTATAGCAGTAAACAGAGGTTGTGCCTTATATCTTTCTACTGTTGCCACATTCCCTTCCACCAGTTCAGAGTCTTAAAAAGTCTTTAGTAAATGAACTAAAATGAGATTATGAAACTAGGCCTCATTATTACCTGAAAAGTAAATATAATATCATTAATATGGATTAGTCTAGATTGTTCAAATATTCAGTATCTGAATCACTTATGCTTAATTAATAGTGAATAATATTTTATTTAATTCTCTAGTGTGAACAACCATGGGTGTCTTAGAAAACAGACTTTTTCTCCTTATTTTTTATGAACTACAGAAAAAAATTCAGGAAGTATTATCTGTAGATAAAAATTAATAATAATAAACAGAAAACAGACATATTCAAATTTAAATAAATCTAGGTGCATTTTGGCTCATGAAAGTTTCAATCATAATGCAATTTTGTGAGCTACATAATGACCACAGTAGTGGTCATTATGTAGCTATGTATAGATATAAATAGAACACTTCTAAATCATGTATAATTCATGCACTTCCTTGAATGAACAGCAAATGTAAGGATTGAGGTTATAATCTTTTCATGTTATAGATCAGCAATCTCAAAGTATTATCTGTGGGTCTCTTGAAGCTTCTGACAGATTTTCAAGAGTCAGTCCAAAACTATTTTCATAATAGTACGACATTATGTCCCTATTTCCTTGTGTTGACATTTTACTGATGGTGCAAAAGCAATGATGTGTGAAAGTGATGTGCCTCAGGGCAAATCAGGGCAGTGACACCAATTTGTACTATAGTGATTGTATTCTTCACCACATAATCACAATTTTAAAAAATAACGGTTTCACTTAAGGATGTACTTGATGAAACAGTTATTTTTTAAAACACTTTAATCCCCCCCCGCAAAAAAACCCTTTAAGTATGTGCAATAAAATTGGGAGTATGCATACAGCACAATTCTGTTGGGTCCATACAAAAAATAGTTAGACAAGTTAAAACACTAGTGCAATTGCTTGATTCTCAGGCTGAACTAGATGCTTTTCTCATGGAATGCCATTTTTCCTTGAATGAATGACAGATACACTATGATTATTCAGACTTATATATCTATATCTGGCAGATACTTTCTCAAAAATGAATGAAGTGAACCTGTCACTTCAAAGAAAAACTGACAGCATTTGTTGCCAGTGAAGAAATTCAACCTATCAAGTAAAAATTAGAATTTTGAAAACTTGTATTCATCACTATGAGCTCCACAGCTTCCAATGCCTGAAGACTTTTCTGATGAGGCTGCTGATAATACTAATAAATGATTTTTTAATATTGTATAATGAAATGTGTCAACATCAGAAAGATCTTATAGCTTAGTAAATTTTCCATATGACCAGTGCATAATTTTATAAAATAATACATGATAAAATATTCATTCCAAGTACAAGTTAAACTAATGGATTTTAATATAAAGGAGTTCAAAAAGTTGATTGATGTTATTACAGATTCCGTAGTGCAATTAACCTTTAAGAAACCACATGTCAAGTATTGGTGAAGTAGCAAAGAAGAATATATGCAATTATTTTAAAAGTATTAAAATATGCCTTTCTTTTCCAACTAAAGATCTGCATGAGGTCGTATTTTCTTCATATACTTCAACTAAAACAATATATTTCAATAGATGAAATGCAGAAGCAGATAAAAGAAACCAGTTAACATTAGTAAATAACGCGGACATTTAAAAGGATTTGTAAGCCTGCAAAAACATTTAAGAATGTCTGGGAGGCCTGGGTGGCTCAGCAGTTGAGCGTCTGCCTTTGGCTCAGGACATGATCCGAGGGGCCCAGAATGGAGTCCCACATCGGGCTCCCTGCATGGAGCCTGCTTCTCCCTCTGCCTATGTCTCTGCCTCTCTCTGTCTCATGAATAAATAAATAAAATCTCTAAAAAAAATTTAAGAACGTCAAAAGTCACTATTCTTGCCAGATATTCTTCTTCAGTTTCAAAAATATAGATACTTTCATAAAACTATGTTATTTATACCCACTTACTAGAGGGAGTATTATCGCTATTTTAAAATTAATATCTCTATTTTTTTAAGATTTTATTTTTTTATTTGAGAGACAGAGTGAGAAAAAGAGAGACCACATGAGCAGGGGCAGAGGGAGAGGGAGAAGCAGACTCCCCTGCTGAGCAGGGAGCCTGATAAGGGCTTGATCCCAGGACTCTGGGATCATGCCCTGAGCCAAAGGCAGATGCTTAACAGACTGAGCCACCCACATGCCCCTAATCTCTCTCTTTAAATTTATAACCTGTTAAATATCGACAGATATAAACCACATTAACAAAAAGTCATTGGGAGTCCTCAATAATTCTTAAGAGTATAAACAGGTTCTGAGATCATTATGTTAGAGAAATGCTGCCATAAACAAATTGTTCAGTCAGCATTGCTGAAGCATAAGGAAGGAGAAATCTATTTAGGGTGTAGGAAAGCTCCTATCCACACCCATATATGTTTTGCAAAGAGAGGTGGAACACTTAGTGTAAAAGGTTCTTTAATGAAATGGTCTCCTGTCAAGTTCACATGCCTGTCTAAGCACCATCTCATAATGCCAAGACAATCACACAAAAGGAGACACTATTCTAATTTGTGCCCATTATGTGTAAAGTATGAAAGCTCAGTCCCGTGTACCAGATTCTGTGCTGCTAAAAGAAAATTAGAGTACTAAAAAGATCCTGGACACAAGAGCCTTTCTCATTAGCTACCCACTTTGTGCTGGATCTTTTATATCATTTGGTTGGATGCATGAAGAAAGCTTTCTTTGATATGTAGACCTGAGCACAGAAGAAAATGTGTTTTCTGTTAGGAAAAGGAATTGCTGATTTGGGAAAGAAAATGTATACTGGGGCGGCTGGGTGGCTCAGTAGGTTAAGCGGCTGCCTTCAGCTCAGCTCAGGATCTCAGGGTCCTGCGATGAGCTCTGTCAGGCTTCCTGCTCAGCGGGGAGTCTGCTTCTCCCTCTGCCCCTCCCCTGCTCATGCTCTCTCTCTCTGTATCAAATAAATAAGTAAAATCTTAAAAAAAGAGAGAGAAAATATATACTATGAGAGAATTATTTAAAGTGAAATTAGAAAAGTACACTATGGAATTTTTAGTGTTTAAGAGATAACATGCTATGACATGTTGGCATCATCTACACCTGAAAGGGTTAAAATGGATCACATGCTGCTGCAGAAATTTTGTTATCCGTTTCCCCAGTCTCCCCTCCATTTCCTGCTTTGTGTTCTTTTAAAAGGAAACTACTTCAAGGATGTAGAGGCTAGTTTTTGATGTCAAAGTGACACTTCCCTTGTTTCTTTTGAGTGAGGAGAGGCCTGGAAATTTCATTAGTCCCTCATTAGGGTTTTCAAAAAGTTCAGCTATTGATTTCATAAAATTCCTTTCCTGTATTTTTCTGTAAATGTATACAATAGCTCCTAACATATCCTCCTTCAGGAAGGCAGACACTCAACTAGCAATTTGACCTTTAGAATTCCTAAATGATGTAAGAGAGAAGTAATTATAAGACATACGGATAAATCATTACCAAAAATATTCACAGTTGATCTTTCTTTTTCTTTCTTTCTTTCTTTCTTTCTTTCTTTCTTTCTTTCTTTCTTTTCTTTTCTTTTCTTTCTTTCTTTCATGATGTGAGGGCAATGGGCTTCACATCTGGCACAGGGCTAACACAAATATTACTTATTGATTTCTAAATAATAGTAGCAATTAAAGTTTCTTGTTAGCAACATTAATCTCTATGTGTATGTTACAGATTTATAAAGGTTCATGAACTCCTTGGGGTCAAAAGGATAGCAATTGGCCATATGTGAAAGAAAAGCTGTACAATCAACCTTTCTGGAAAAGATTTTTCTTTCTATAAACTATTTAAGACAAAATTCATAGTCTAACGCCTTGCAATTTTCTATGTTCTTGATTTGATCCCTGCCTAGAATGTTTTTGGCTTCAGCATACTCTTCTGTTTAATAAGAACAGCAATACCACAGTCACTTATATGAAAGATATAATGCAGAATAAGAGATACAAATTCAATATTAACCCCTAATGTGTTCCCAAAGAAAACTAAGACATAACAAAGTAGTAGTAGAATTAAG